>NC_133234.1:4131597-4224097 GCF_040436345.1 Pagrus major
CATGCAAATATATTAACTTCTAAATGCTCTAATGGGAATGTCACAAGTAATTTGGTGATTTGGCTCTATTGGGTGCGTAAACAAAATCTACTATTGCATACAGTATTTTCATACATTTTTACATTATTCCCGTAATTCATGTGCCGTATAATACTACATTGTTGTTTTGATTGTGCGTGTGTGTGTCTCTGTTTTTTTCACCTCCATGTCTTCTTTCACTTGTTCCTGCTGGTCCCTCAACTCTCCAAAAGCATCGATGATCAACCCTAGAATGTTCAGAGACAACAGATGGTGTAGGGGTTAAAAAACCTGACCCACTTTGGTAGATGCTTTTGTTATACAAGTCAACATGGGTTAGATATATAACTGGACCACAACCACCTTAAAAACCACAAGTCTTTTGTTTTATATAACGAACCTCTAATAGTACTCCATCTATATAAGTCTGTTTTGCTATTCAAGAGTGTGCCTTACACCCTGGTAATCTAAAAGCAGACAACCTGCCACTTTATTTTATGAGCAGCAGCTATTTGCACAATAGTTACTATTTTAGATGAATTTTGCTCTTTTTCTAGTTACGACTTCCGAATCAGATGTTTCCCATTAATAAAACTGCTTCACAACTACAGCAGTCAACATGCCTTTCCACTTCAGCCAATCAGGGTTCAAATATCTTGGAGTTAATATTACTTGCTCTCACATCACTCTTTTTTCTGCAAAATTCACTCCCCAACTTTCGGATCCATGGAGGCCCCACCTGGCATCCACAGGACTCCAAGGATCTGCCACCAACGCCCTGGAGCCAGACATGAAAGGACACCCCCAGAGGTGTGTCCCTGCCTCAACAGGTCAGAGCCAAGTCCCATCCTCAGTGTGGCCTCCATGGATGACTGCATGGCTTCGTGATTTTGAGAAAACTGGTACAAAATCTTTCTTTCCTGCTCATATGTAATTTATTCTATGAGGTGAATATTACTGCAAAAAGAAGACAAATTCATAAGCAAATGAGACCATTTTTAAAAAGGGAGCAACGCTTTATGTCTTTTAGCTTTCAACATCAAAGCTCTCTCAAACTCGACTCAAGTCTCAGATGTCAGACCTTCCTGACATAAGGACACCACACACAGAAGCCCATTCGATTTGTTCTTCCCACCAACACATACCCATGATCTTGACTATTAGGACATTGCTTCACGATATGGATCTGACCCAGATTATGATGTTGGCAGTACAGGGCAAGTCTCAGCTCTACAGATCCTTTTGATAATTACAACAAACCAGTGTGCACGTGTGTGTACGTGTGTGCGTGCGTGCGTATGCGGGTGCCTGTTTTGTATCTCTCACCCTGGATGATGGCCAGAAGGATTACAATGACAAAGAAGAAGAAGGTGATGTCAAAGATGATGCGATAGATCTCATACTCGTCACCCGCTGGGTCTTCAATCTGGTCACCAATCCCTCCACCTGCTCTCACACCTACATACATGTGGAACATGTAGCACTGGGAGACAGGGCAAGAGACACATAAAGAGGGGGAGAGAGTGAAAGACAGACAAGAAATTTAATGTGCTGGATTTTAAATCCACACCAATTGTGATATTTGCAACTCACACTGACTGAAATGACCAAGTGTCCAGGCTGAATATTTTTATCAAATAATATTGAGATTATTTTCAATACATTTTCAGGTCAATTCAGATACATTTTTAATATGTTGCTTGGAACTTATCACCTACTTACCATGACATTTTTTCAGATCTGTAAAATTAAATGTTACCAAATATTGAAATAAAATGTGCAAAAGTTTTTATTTATTACAAATACAACTGTTTATAGAACTCACTGATAATTATGTATTTAGTTTCAGTAAAAAGAGTTAAAAATCAGGCAAATAGGATCTATTTGCTCTTTTTCAGTGCAGACAGCCTTCTTACAAGTAATAGCTTGGAGAATTATGTCAAAAGGCCTAAAATAAATCACACCTGAATTTACCTGAACCAAAGTGCAATAAATAGACATAAAAGTTTTATTGTGTCAGATTTGAGTCATATGGTCTATGGCCAAGTATGCATCATTATTAAAGTTGAAAATGTGTCTGTGTGTGTTTCCACAAAGGAGCTTTTGCAGTATGGCCATCAGAAATGGAGCAACAAAGTACAAAAAAGATAACCCCTTTAAAATCCAGTTCAAAGAATGCAAATGATTCATTGTAAGTAAGTAAGTGACAAAGTCCTGAAAAGTTTAACTGATGTACAGTGTATATATTAAGGGAACAATATGCAGAGAACTGAGCAAAAGGAAATGGGGGAAGAAGATGGGAAAACCCTAGTACAGAGAGAAAAAGATAAAGGCTAAGAGAGGAAAAAGTGAACAGAAAAGGAGAGATCAGTTCAGATCCTCTCATCCTTCTGTCAGTGTTATTTTAAGGGATGTATTCACATAAAGGGAGGAGAGGAAAGAGCAAAAACCTCCCTGGGGCAGTGGCCCTTCATCAGTCTATCCCTCCATCCCACTAAGCCCCTGTCACCCTCCTGAAGAGCAGGCAGAGTTGCCACCCGGCCCCTTAATAGGAAACAGAAGAGCTCTATGGAATGCTATGGGTGGCTGACTATAGGGGATTAAAGTGTGTGTGTCCTGAAATTTCCGGGTGACAGAAGGCCCCCCCCCCCCCCCCATCCCCTGACAACACACATCATAGAGCCCTTATATAGTATTTCTTTCAGATGACTTAGGAGGAGGGAACAGCCTCATCACAGCTGTAATTCATTCTGTTTTTACCTGTTTCCTCCCCTCCATCACTGACAAGATTTTCCTTTATACTTGACTACACAGTTAAACTTCCCACCTGATTACACTAACCTGCATTACAACCTTTGTGTAAATGTAAAGGATTACACCAACATTGTTATAAATGCATATTAATCCTACCATCACTTTGCCAAGGCCTGTGTCATGAAGTGAGATGAGTGTGTATGAGATATCTTTGGCTTAACCTCTGTATCACAAAGCAAGTTCGCTTTTAACTAAGATAAATCATAACGGTAGCTTATGCTGCATACTGTAGCTAACCGGCTCTGGCCTCATGAAACTACCAACCCACTATAAAGGACCATCAATTATAGGCTCCATAAATCCAGATATTGTACCCAAAGAGAGCCTTAAGTTGAACTTCCATCATGATAAACATCCCAGGTTCCTAGATATTACTAATCTTTCTTAATGTCATGCGAAATGTTGCTATTCTTAAAATCTACCAGATGCCAAGAGGAGAAACTAACAAAAAAAAGACTGTGTAATCCTACAGCAGCTCAGCTGGACCTCAGACAGAGCCTGAGGGTGAACACTGTCAGACTGAAGCTTTGACCCATGACTTTCTGTCCATAAATGGTGCTGTTTCCTCTTTACTGACTGCTTTCAATGAGACAGGCGTTACTGATATTATCATCCAGAATAGTCATGAGCCACTGCCCAGAGCAATGAGAGTGAGTAGCATCAAGTTAATCCATGGTCTTAAAGAAGTACTTCACCACTGGAAAGATGGCCCTTGCATAACACGGGGCTGTCTTTGCAGTAGAAAGACAAATATTTTTGAAAGTGGTGCTACATGAGCAGAGAAAACAGAGAAAAAAGGCCTATGGTATATGAAAACCTACAACAACCAGAATGCACTGCGCTGCAATGGACCAATAAACACTCCTGCTGATGGGTGACGTACTGCAAGTTGGGTGGTGCTTGGTTTTGACTCAGAGTCTGGTGGTGATACAAGCTGTTAGAAAATCAGCAAAGTTTCCATCAACCTTTTTATAACACTCCATGCACACATTGTGCATATGACTACAAGAAAGTATATACTTTAACAAAAGAAGTGCAGATTTTAGCTTCAAATTATTTCCTTGAAAAGTCACCAGAACTCTCATCTTCCATCAAGCTTTTGGTCCACATCATAGTGTTTTATCTACAACACTTTGGCTGTCACTACTGCTGTCTACACATCTATTCATCTATCAGAACTTTCACCCTAGTCCAATTACATATTGCGTCTTTAACCTCATTTTCTCAATCTGTTACATCAGGTAAGGTCTGTAAAATCCTGCTTTATGTCATTATACCCATGTTAACTGTATTTGCCATTTTATTAAAGCACAACAAGTCTGACTGCAGTACAGCACCTAAAAGCAAAACACTTGTCATACTCACTGTCAACATGTCATCACACTTCATGTCTGGCAGTTCTCCATCTTCACCCTTGTTGTAGAACTTCCTGAAGAAG
Organism: Pagrus major; assembly: GCF_040436345.1. Classification (NCBI taxonomy): domain Eukaryota; kingdom Metazoa; phylum Chordata; class Actinopteri; order Spariformes; family Sparidae; genus Pagrus; species Pagrus major. The sequence goes on from NC_133234.1 coordinate 4,135,868, forward strand.
TTGAAGGCCACTACTGTGTAGAGGTACACCACCACTGCTAACAAGCCAACTGTTAACACCAGCTGGGAGACAGGAGAAAAGACGAGGCTGATCAAGAGTCTGGATAGACAGAAAACATCACCAACACAACATCCATAACTAGTTGAAAACTAACAGTCAGCATTTTTGTGTACTGAAAGTGAAATGGTCTGTACACTCCTACACTCACTGAAAAGTTGTGTATAATGGTTGACCTTTCTATCAGGACATTAAGAATTTACAGTAGTTGCAGGTAGGTATTTGAGTTCAGGTGTTGAAATATGAGTGCAGTTGTATTTATGTTTATGCAGCTTTTTACCTGTTTGCCATTGTGTGTGACTGAGGACAAAATGGTACGCAGTGTCTTGAAGCCCATGGCGATGTCAAGCAGATGGGCAGCAAAGAAGAAGTTGTTATAGTGACCCAGGATGGACATGGTCATATACCAGGCCAGATACAGGAAGGACTACAGGGACAGAGAGATAGAGAGGTCAGACAATGTAGTGACTATTACAGATGATTGCAATTTGCAACCTGACTGCTAAATGCCACTCAATCCATCACACTCGACCAAAATGTCTCATAAATCACAGTGAGACCATAAAAGAAAAAGTAAGCCCTGCATTGTTAAGACTGAATTAAAATGATGCTATATTATGTGTTTCTTTAAATATGTTTTTTTAAAATAAGAATTTCCAGGATGTTCTTTGTGTAAGTTCAAAAAGATGTGCTGTTTGCACTGTCCATACACAGGTAATGAATATATAATTGCCAATATTATTTCATATTCTATATCTGCTAGAAACCACATCAGTAACAGCTGAAACCTTATTCAATATGTCAGTGTAAGGCAACTGAAGTTGAGTTTGAAGAATATGTGTTTAAAATGTGATGTACTGATAGTGTGGTTAGTGTAAATCAGAAATCATTATCAATAAATCATGTCTGCAATATTTTATGATCATCCACAAACAGTAGAATTTTTAAAAATAATAATTTATACAATGGTAGGAGACCAAACCCAACATACATTTATGTATTCGTAGTAATACCATTTTTTGATTAATAAATAATTTGATTTTCATGCATGAAAACCATGGCATTGCTGTGGTCGTGATCATGATAATATTTAAATTCTGAAATAAATAATGTATTTTTGGAAACACTTATTTGTGAAATGGAAGTTAATCTACATGGTGGAGCCAGACGTGGCTGGTGAAGGATTGAGTGCTTCTATGTACTTACATTGTCTGTGAATACAACCCCCAGCTTCCAGATCTGGTACTTGACATCAATGGAGTTCAGCCTGAGAACAGAGAGAGAAGAGGATGATCATGGAGGATGATGTCTAAAAACATATGACTGGGGGACTTTCTGTGCTGGGTTGAGCCTCAAGCAGACCTTACTTTCAGGGTAATTACAAGTCCTGCGAGTAAAACCTGATACCATCAACACCAGACCAGCCTGGCATTATTCAAAAGTATCAAAAGAAAGGTCAATCTGTTCTCAGGTTAGAGCTGCTATTCTGCCTCTTCATATTGTAACAGGTGGTTGTGCTGATTTGGAAGAAGAATCTGTCCAGTGAATGATTTTACAATTCAAAAGATATCTGAAATGAGTACAGGTTTTTTTGTTTTTTACTGCCCTTTGTACTGTAAATTTTGTTTAATGCCATCAATGACACAAGTGAGTTACTGGTTATGAGCAGTGTTGGCCAAGTTACTTCCAAAATGTAATGTACTACATATTACTACTTACCTTGATTAGAAAGTAATAAGTTACTTTACAATATTCCTGTCTGTAGTGCGCACCTTGCTCAGAAAATCAGTCAAAGTTGTACATTTGAATTCTCATCCTATGTTTTTATACATGAATAAAAGCAGTCCTTAGATTACATTGGTTGTTAAATGTATGCAAATGCATTTTTGCCATGACAAAATAAAAATAAATATTCGTCTCCACACACACACACACATTCACTCATAGAGAGTACTCACACAGCAGCCAGTGACCCGTCTCTCCTGGGTTTTCTCTTTTTGTGAGCATCACTGAAGTCCAGAGCAGCCTTATCCATTCCCAGCAGCTCACTGATGCGGTCATGACCGTAGAACTCTCCATATTTATCCATCACCTGAGGAACAGAACAAACACTTTCCAGTGGAACAACATCTCAAACAGATTATCAAAAACTGTACTTTTTGAATTAAACTTAACCTATGCAGGGACAGATGCCAAGGTGTCATGCTCCGTCCCATTAGTGAAACACTTTGATACAGGGAGCTGCCCAGTATAAACACTGTCCTCAACTTTCACATGCCAGCACATCCACTGTGTTTTATTAGAGCCACCAGGAGCTACAGTCCCAGGTAACAGGAGGGTAAACCAGAATTATCTTTACTGGAACCCAAATAAATCCCAGGAGAAATATGGCCACTGAGTCAATACATCCACTTGTTAAGAGCAACAACTCTCATCTTCCTGTGATGGAATGAGTGGAACATATACTACTTTGTCACAAAAAACGATCATGAAGTTTGGTTCAATAATTCATTTATTATAGGTCTTCTGAAAATGTGTCAAAAATATACAAACAGTAACTTGAACGATCATAGAAAGTTGTGTGAATCAAATGTTCTTTGTTGCATGGCCTCTTAACTTCTTTAAGAGATAAGATTGTCTTTATTTATCCCACAACAGGGAAATTCACATGTTACAACAGCTAGAGGTGCAACAGTACAAGTAAGAATAAGAAAAATATGCATAGAAATATTAAATAGAAAATAAATCGAAAAACACAAGATATTTACAAAAAACAATAAGATATTTACAAAAGAAAACAAGTGGGTGGAAAGTGACTGTTCAGGTAGTGCTTGAGTTAAACAGTCTGATGGCTGTGGGGATGAATGATCTGCGGTAGCGCTCCTTTTTACACAGTGGGTGTAAGAGTCTGCTGCTGAAAGAGCTGCTCAAGGCTTCCACAGTCTGGTGCAGGGGGTGAGAGGTGTTGTCCATGATTGACGTCAGCTTGGCTAACATCCTCCTCTCATCCACCACCTCTATGGACTCCAGCGGACAGTCCAGGACAGAGCTGGCCCTCCTAACCAGTTTGTTCAGTCTCTTCCTGTCCCTGTCCGTGCTGCTAGCTCCCCAGCAGACCACTGCATAAAGGAGCGCTGATGCCACCACAGTGTCATAAAATGTTCAAAATAATGTCCTCTGCACCCCAAAAGACCTCAGTCTCCTCAGCAGATGGAGGCGACTTTGGCCCTTCTTGTACAGGGCATCCATGTTGTCAGTCCAGTCCAGTTTATTGTTAAGGTGAACCAGCGCCTACACTCCCTACACGCAGAACACGCGCTGTGTGTAGGGCCCCACGATCCATGGGGGGCCCCATTTTGCGCAAGGTGACGCATTCTCTGCAAATGCGCAAAGTTTGCGCATCGCTGCCATGAGGCGCGTATAGAGCACCAAGTCAGCCCGAGGCAGGAGAGAAAAAAAAAAGAGACGAGTAATCTGACACCGCACGCGTTGCCGCAATGATTGACAGCACGCAGTATCTGACCAACCTGGATGCAGGTGGTGAGATGGCCTCCAAACGGCAATATGAATCGGGAGCAGGCAAAAGAAAGACAAAGTCAAAACAAGAGGAGGTTCGTGCTTCACTTGAAGGTGGGTATGTTGTTGAAATAAAAAAGAAAACTCTGTGGCATAAACACCCCAGCTGCTAGCCTGCTAATCATGAGACAGAAGAGAGGATAATTCTGTCTAGATGTGGACTGGAGATTAAATTTTCCAGTGGCCCTGATATCATTTATTGAATGTCTTGTTAACTGCTCTGTTGAAAAAGGAGTGGTTAAGTTGGTGGTCGTATGTTGACTCAAGTTTATAGCCTATCAATCTATGCTATCAATAGAAGTTTTGGGCTATTTTTATGGAGGTAAAATGTCGCCATCTCTTGGTGAATTTAATTCATAACAGTCATATAAGATTAGATAAGAGAAGATAAATTAAGATAATCCTTTATTTGACCCACAATGGAGAAATTTAAAGAGTTGCAGCAGCAAACAGCAGTGTAGGAATATAGAACCTAAGTACAAAATGTAAAAATAAGTGTATAAAAATATTTAAATATAGAAATATCATCATTGTGATATGGAACTGTATCCAAATCTATGGATTGCCCTCCGCATTGCAGTAACTCTCCCTGTTACAGTTGCCTCTGCTGAGCGAAGCTTTTCAAAACTGAAGCTCATCAAAACATACCTCCGCTCATCAATGGTGCAAGAAAGCTTGAGTAGCCTGGCTATCATAAACATCAACTCAGAAGTGGCACAGCAGCTGTCATATGATGACCTCATTGATGACTTTGCATCCAGAAAAAAATAAAATTCTGCTTAGGGCCCCGATTTGGCCAGGGGTGGCCCTGAGGTGAACACCCAGGTATTTGTATTTTGCCACCATCTCTATGTCCAAACCCCGGATGTTCACTGGTGTGATATGTGGTGTCTTCCTCTGGAAGTTGATCACCATCTCCTTTGTTTTACTGGTGTTTATATGCAGGTGGTTGCATTCACACCAGTTAACAAAGTCATTGATGACCCCCCTATATTCCTGTTCATTTCCCTCAGACACACATCCAACAATGGCTGTATCATCGGAGAACTTTTGGAGGTGACAGTTCATGGTGTTGTGCGTGAAGTCTGATGTGTAGAGGGTGAAAAGGAAGAGAGAGAGCACCATACCCTGAGGGGCCCCCGTACTGCATAGAACCACGTCTGAGACACAGTCCTTGAGTCTCACATACTGTGGTCTGTTGGTGAGAAAGTCTGTAGTCCATGCAGCCAGGTGTTGGTCAACTCCCGCCCCTTCCAGTTTCCCCCTCAGAAGTGCCGGCTATATTGTGTTAAAAGCACTGGAGAAGTCAAAAAACATGACCCTCACAGTGCGTCCAGTGTTCTCCAGGGTTGTAATTGTTCTGTGCAGTAGGTAGATGACTGCATCATTCACCCCAATTCCGGGACGGTAAGCAAACTGAAGGGGGTCCAGTGTCGTGCTCACCAGGGGACGGATGTGCCTGAGAATAATTCTCTTCATGGTCTTCATCAGGTGAGAAGAACTGGCACCACACAGGAAGTCTTCCACAGGACAGGGACTCTCTCCAGAGTCAGGCTCAGGTTGAAGATGTGCGTGACCAACCCACAGAGCTGGTCTGCACAGTTCTTTAACACTCTGGAGCTGATGCCATCAGGGCCTGTGGCTTTTCTCGCCTTGATCTTTCTTAATCTTGATTATGATTGATAACAGCTGATGACTTTTCTGGGCCCATTTTGATAGGGCTTGTTTGATACACCCATTAGACTCAGCCACAAACACTACAATGGGAAAGTCTAAGGAGCACAGCATTGATCTGAAAGAGCACATTATTGATTTGAACAGGAAGTCACTTTGAGCCGTTTCAAAGCAGTTACAGGTCCCAAGGTCCCAAGATCAACTGTGCAAACAATTGTTTGGAAGTATAAAGTCCATGGCACAGTTGTGTCACTGCCACGATCAGGAAGAAAACACAAACTATCACCTGCTGCTGAGAGAAAATTGGTCAGGATGGTCAAGAGTCAACCAAAAACCACCAAAAAGCAAGTCTGCAATGAATTAGAAGATGGTGGAAGACAGGTATCAGTGTCAAGTGTGTTTTGCATCAACATGGGGCTGCCGTGCGAGAAAGAAGCCTTTGCTCTAGAAGCGGTGCCTTAAAGCTTGACTGAAGTTCGCTGCTGATCACATGGACAAAGAAAAAACCTTCTGGAGGAAAACTCTGTGGTCAGATGAAAAAAAAATTGAGTTCTTTGGCCACAATGAGCAGCAATATGTTTGGAAGAGAGAAGGTGAGGCGTTTAACCCCAAGAACACTATACCTACTGTCAAGCATGGTACTGGCAGTATTATGCTGTGGTGCTGTTTTGCTGCCAGAGGATCTGCTGCTCTAAAGAAAGTAAATGGAATAATGAAGAAGGAGGATTATCTCCAAATTCTTCAGGAAAACCTAAAATCATCAGCCAGAATATTGGGTCTTGGGTGCAGTCGTGTGTTCCAACAGGACAATGATCCCAAACACACATCAAAAGTGGTAAAGGAATGGCCTAATCAGGCTAGAATTGAGGTTTTGGAATGGTCTTCCCAAAGTCCTGACTTGAACCCCATCAAGAACATGTGGACTGTGCTGAAGAAACAAGCCCGTGCCAAGAAGCCAACAAATTTAGTTGAACACCGATTCTGTCAAGAGGAGTGGTTAAAAAATTCAGCTAGTCAGATGACTACCAGAAGCTTGTGGATGGCTATCAAAAGTGCGTATTTGAGGTGAAAATGGCCAAGAGACATTTATCCATTCAAATTAGAATTACTGTATGTATATATTGGAGCCATTGTATGTGGTCATATTTTTAGAAGGCTAATAATAAATTCATTTTTTAACCAAACTTTATGAATGTTTTTTGTGATGAAGTAGTATGTGTTCCACTCATCCCATCACAAAAAGAATAGAGCTGTAGAAATCATTGGAACTCAAGATTGCCATGATATACATGTTCTTTACCCTGAAGCACTGTGCTGACCAGTTGTCTCCAGTGTTCACAGACATTTTTAACATCTCACTGGAGACATGCCACGTACCAGCCTGCTTCAAGACCTCCACCATCATCCCTGTCCCCAAAAAAACAAAGATCACAGGACTAAATGACTATAGACCAGTCGCGCTGACCTCTGTGGTGATGAAGTCCTTTGAGCGCCTTGTTTTGACCCACTTCAAAACCATCACAGACCCACTCCTAGACCCCCTGCAGTTTGACTACAGAGCCAACAGATCTGTATACGATGCAGCAAACATGGCCCTCCACTTCATCCTGGACACCTGGACTCAGCAGGAACCTATGCCAGGATCCTGTTTGTGGATTTTAGCTCTGCTTTCAACACCATCAACCCAGCTCTGCTGCAGGAAAAGCTCTCCAACTGCATGTACCAGACTCCACCAGCAGGTGGATCACTAACTTCCTGTCTGTCAGTATGTGAAGCTGGGGAAACACGTCTCTGACTCCCAGACCATCAGCACCAGCTCCCCTCAAGGCTGCGTCTCCCCCCCCCATCTACCCTGTACACAAACAGCTGTACCTCCAGTCACCAGGCGGTCAAGCTCCTAAAGTTTGCGGACGACACCACCCTCATTGGGCTCAGCTCTGGTGGTGATGAGTCCGCCTACAGGCGGGAGATTGACCACCTGGTGTCCTGGTGCGGACAAAACAGCTTGGAGCTAAAAGCTCTAAAGACAGTGGAGATCGTTGTGGACTTTAGGAGAAACCCAGCGCCACCCGCCCCCATCACCCTGTGTGGCTCCCCTGTGGACTCTGTGGAGTCCTTCCACTTGCTCGGCATCATCATCACCCAGGACCTCAAGTGGGAGCTGAACACCAGCGCCCTCCTCAAGAAGGCACAGCAGAAGATTTACTTCCTGCGACAGCTGAAAAAGTTTAACCTGCCAAAGCCAATGATGGTGCTCTTCTACACCTCCATCATTGAGTCCATCCTCACCTCCTCCATCACCATCTGGTACGCTGCTGCCTCTGCCAAGGACAAGAGCAGACTGCAGCGTATCATTCGCTCCGCTGAGAGGGTGATTGGCTGCTGTCTGCCATCCCTCCATGACCTGCATGCATCCAGGGCCCTGGGGCGGGCAGGTAGGATTGTGGCCGACCCCTCCCACCCTGGATATAAGCTCTTTGAACCACTCCCCTCCGGCAGAAGGCTGTGGTCCATCAGGACCAAAACCTCAAGGCACAAACTCAGTTTCTTCCCGACTGCAGTTGGCCTCACAAACAATGCCCGGGTCCCCCACTGACACTGACACTGAAAAAAAATGACTTCTACCTCTTACACCATATAGTCACGTTGCACTAATGAGAGACATGTGTCTACATATCTCGCTCACTTTGTTGTCACTTATGGTTCTGTCTGTCTCGCCTGTCTCTATTTGTTGTCTATTTATTGTTTTTTGTTTATTGTTTACTGTATGGCACACGCACCTTCGAGACCAAAACAAATTCCTTGTATGTGAAAACCTACTTGGCAACAAAACTCTTTCTGATTCTGATTCTGATACAACTGTATGTAAACTTTTGACCAAGACTATGACTCTTAGTACAGAAACATTTAGAAGGACAGGTAGTGGTAACATAGGATCCTTTGTGAACACTGCCCAGGATCTTCAAAAACAGTGACACCTACCTTCCTCTTCACAAACTTATCCCAGTAGTTGTTGGGGAAAGATCTGAAAAGCAGAGGGGAAAAGGCTCATGAGTCACATCATCTATAAAGGTGTATTATAGAAAAAAGTCATCGTAAAGAAGTGCACCAAGAAACAAGATAAAATTGCATTTGCAAAACCTTTGAGGGTTCATTTTCTCACGCTCTGTAATGGACATGGCAATGGTACGATTAATCAGAATGTCTCCCTGCACTGCTGTCCTTGACACTGCTTCCAATGTTATGGAGGGCTACACATGTGCTACCTCAATGATTCACGTTCAGCCATTTTTCACGGGAAAGTCAAAATATGTGAGAGATTCATCCTATACAGGTGCCCCTTTCAACTTAGTAGGAGTCGTTAGCGCAGTGACAAGAATTCAAACACAAACTCTCCCCACCCAAAAAATCTCACAAATCCATCTTGCCAGGGTTCAAGCTTATGCATCTGTGGCTGAACACACAGTGGTTGAACTAATGATTGTTCTTTGGGGAACTACTGGCAGCTACTTGTGTGGTTTAGCTGTGCTGGCCAGTGAAAGAAGTGGCTGTTTGTTTGAGAACAACTATGGCAGCTTCTCAAGAGGTTTGCGTGGTGGCTGCTATAGCATCAGTTAAATCAGTACTGGAGAGTATATTGTATTGAAAGACGATGAAGAATGGCGCTGAAGGCTTTTCTTGATGAAAAAGACAGTCTTCTCTCAACTGAATTCAGGAAGATTTACCAACTGGCTCTGTTGGTGGTAGTGCTCTCCTACTGTCCATCTGATTGGTTAACATTTAAAGTTCAGTTAACAATGGTGACAGACAGATGATTCGTCGAATCCCCTGCCAGGTTCTTTGCAAAGTGCCTGCACATTTCCAAACAGTCTCTATATCTCATGTTATTCATCTGGTTCTTTACTCATCTCCCAGTCTTTGGGCCCTATCTGAACGCTCTATGGTGGATGGTCTAAAGAGGATAGCCGAAGAGTGTTTAGGAGGCGTCCACCTCCCTTATGCTAGTTAAACGGCAGATAATCTGGGCGCAAAGTAAGGCCCAGGGCACAAAGGGGTTGTATTTAGTTATATTTCTTTATTAGTCATAGGCTTGTTTTAGGCCTAAATTAAACCAACCAGAGTGTCATCTCCTATTCTCTTTCGGAGCCATGTGCGCTAGGACCTGGCATATTGCTATTAAACAGTGGCACTCATCTTTGCTGAAGAACAGGATGTGGTCCTTCAGTGATGGACCCTCTGTCTGCGCTGTTTCACAATAACCTGTTGCATCAACAACTCTGTTTAAATGCATATGAGCAAATACACTGATATTTAACTGAAAAGGAAGAGGAATGCTGCTGTGTGTCCCTCTGTATGTAATCATGTTGCGAGGATCTCAGTCTGGATGGGTCATAAAAAATATCAGTCTAATCAGTTCTGATCGTGTGAGGTGCAGGAATGTGAAATACGTCTTGAATGAGGAAAATATTACTGATTGATCCTCCAGCAGCAGAAACGATTTGTGTATCTCTCCCTTTACACCGGCATGAGGAACAGCAGATAAACTGATTATTCGAATCTCCATACAAGCCAACAGGATCAGTTATTATTTCATCTTAATTAATGTTCTGTGTTCTTCTACACATCAAAAGGCCACACACACCATCCAGATACATACTGTAAAGTAAAATAATTTGGCATGAAACAGCCATCCTCCTGATAAATCCTGAGCTCCATCAGAGCTATCCAAAAATATTTATTTCAGAAGCTAAATTTAATTATGTTTCTTGTTACTGCACATGGAGTGTATATGTGTTGTGAACCCGCCTGTGTAGGCGCATCTTACCATATGAATAATGCGCCCTTTAAATAGCAGAAAAAATACTGTGCCTTTGACGGGAGACCAGTGTTGTTTGTATGGTTCAGTTGCTTTCTGCTACCTTAAAGTGAAACTCTCGCCAAAATGCAACGTCAGCTTGTTTTTGTGAAGGAACCCAAGTCAAACCTTCGTGTAAAAGCATAATTACGACGAAAAAGCCACTTTTAAGATTTACCATATTTTCATTTTCGTGTCAAAATCATTTTCAATGGCGTGCTAGGGGCAACTTTACGGTAGCATCAAAATCGCTATTTTTAAAACACTAAGAAGACTCGACACAACATGAAACTTTGATCGTAGTATCACGGATCTCTACACATGAACACGAACATTGAGAACATTGTTTGTGTACAGAGAGTTTACTAAAAAGAAGGTTTTTGAACAACCTAGCTAGCAGTAGCTTGTTCCGCTCACCGCCGTCCTGCCAGTTGAGAAGCGTCGATCCCCGAGTGTGACGTAACATGGAGGAGAGTAAAGGTGGAAAGCTCCTAAAGCTTAATTCTAGTTTAATTAAATTTAATTAAATTTAATTTAAATTAAAATAATTTAGTTTAATTATCCGTGCATTTATATGGAACTAAGCTTTAGGAGCTTTCCACCTTTCCACCAATTTTGATGCTACCGTAATGTTGCCCCTAGCACGCCATTGAAAATGATTTTGACCCGAAAACAAAGCTACGGTAAATCTTAAAAGTGGCTTTTTTGTCGTAATTATGATTTTACACGAAGGTTTGACTCAGGTTCCTTCACAAAAAAAGCCTAGGTTGCATTTTGGCGAGAGTTTCACTTTAAGATAGCAGTGTACCATCAATGCACCTGACCACACCTGATTTAGGACCAACACTCCCAGGGGCCTGTGGGTGCAAGTACATTTGCTATCTACACAATGTGGGCACTGGGTGTGAAAATGACAACTGAGTCGGTCTGAAAGTAGCAACGACACTTGTGTGTCACTTTGCACCAGGTGTAAGATAGAGCCCATTGTCTTTTCAATGGATGTTGTAGCATATAGTGTTTACTCACTGTGTGTTGATGACAAGTCTGTCCCACTGCCCTTTGATGTCATCCTCAGATGGTTGTTCTGTGATGTAAAGGCCATCAAATTCAAGCTTTCTGGCCACCTCCTTCTCACGCTTAAAGATCACCAGTGGAACCTACATCGTGCACGCACGCACACACGCACACGCGCGCGCACACACACACACACACACACACAATATAGGAGTGACAGTATGTAATTTTCTGGGACCTCTCACTCAGGCAGAGGGTGGCACAGCGCCACTGCTCAGAGTTGGCCAGTTCTGGAGGAGAGAGCCCTGTGCAGAGCCGGTCCTTTTGGAGGAATAATAAGACACAGTTGCATCAGATTTTGCTCTGATCCAGAGCCATTTACAGACTGGAGGAGAGCTCAGAGATTACTTTTGGGATTAAAAAGTGGATTTATCTTCACTTCTGTTCATCAACCTGACAGCAGTAGCGATCTGCGGAGGTGACCTCCATTGTCAGGTTGTTACGCCCCAGGCTAGGGAACGGAGGCGCAACATAAATGAGGCAGAGAGCGACGTTTTGCAACAAGAAAACTCTAATTTATTGTTAACAGCTCAAGATGATTATGGTACAAAAGTAGCCCTCGAATGCTGTCTGAAAAGCACTGCTATATGAACCTGGACCGCTCGCTGACAGCTCGTCAGGCTCACCGGCTGCAGCTGCGGAGGACCAATGGCTGGCGGCAGGAGGCGGGACCTGTCAATCAGGCAAAGATGGTGCAGTGGAAACAGGAGCGCTCACTCGGGCTTGAAAACAGCAGATGAGGAAATAAACACCAAAGCTACAATACAAGTTACACTAACGGCTGGGGGCCGTAATGGGGGCTGTAATGTTGACTGCTGACTGGAGCTGGAGGGGAAATGGACTTTACTTAATGAACGTACCGTTTTCAAGAGGAGAGGAGAAAAAGAAGAGACCCTAGAAATGCGAACAAACACCAGTGATCCTGCAGTCAAACTCGCTTTGTGGTAAACACACTAACAAGTACCACTGCAGATGAAAATCTATTTGACATGACTCGGGTGATGGGTGAGGTAATGTTTTATCATAATGTAAATACACAACTCAACAGTATATATTAAAAAAAGGTCTAGTTGTTTCTAGACATTTTAATGCAGGATATTTACATACTATATCTTTAGTTTCAGAAAATTTTAATATTTGGTTTGGAAAGATTTAAAAATATCTCAAATGGCAAATTTGTTAAAAAAATAAGATTAATTGATGGACTGAAAATCAAACAAATGTGTTGTTTGACTGTTATAGGTTATAATGACAAATATTGGATGCAAATTCCAATATCTTTTTTATTATTTCAGCTATACTACAATACTAGTATCCCACCTTGAGACAGTAGTATCCGATGATGCAGAAGAAGGAGATGACTGTGTGCAAGACTGCCAGGATCCGTAACATGGGCTCCATGTATCCACTGCTCTCCTCCAGGACAAAACGGACTGTGACTGGCTTCAGGGGCTCCCCAGCCTCATCCATCATCTCCTCCCTCATCTCCAATGCTTCTCCTGCCACTGGATCCCACTGAACGCTGCTATCTGGTTGGCTGCTGGTGTACACCACTTCCCTTTCCTCAATCACAGTTGTGGATGTAGAAACCTGGTAGGGGCAATTTATTATCAGTCCAAAAATCAAGCTAGGTCTGTCAAAATAAAACAACATGACAGAAAGCATGTTGTCACCCTGATGATGTAACTGATCAGTAATCACAGATTCATGGGCAGAATATAATACAATAAAAACATGCAATCCTATACTTCAGCCTTATAATAAAATATACTACCTTTGGAAAGCTTGGTAAAGGTTTTAACAGATTGTCAGAGAGGGGTTTATTCCCCCATACCTCAAGGGAGTTGATTTTGACTTTTTTTTAAAATAGATGTCCATATTTTATGGTGTATTTAAGTGGGATGTAGCACATTTACTCAAGTACTACACATAAATACAGTTTTGAGGTACTTTGAGGTTATACTTCCACTCACTTATACAGTTTGAAGGCAAATATTACCCTTTTTACTCGCTACATGTATTTGATAACCTTAGTTACTACTTACTTTGCAGATTACATGCTGCATCAGTGCCAAAGTAGCACAAGTAGTTTAAAGCAATTTATTTTTTGGGATTAAAAAAACCAAAACCAAAATGATCTGATAATAGTGCATTATATATATATATATATATATATATATATATATATATGTATATATATATATATATATATATATATGTGTGTGTGTATATATATATATATATATGTATATATATATGTGTATATATATATATATATATATAAATGCATAATTTACTGCTACTTGTTTATATATTTAAGTATATTAATTGGCAAATTAATTTTGATACTTCAGTACATATTAGATACTAAGACTTTTACTCAAGTACTATTGGTATGGGTAATTTTCATATTTACCAAAGTAATATTTAAACATGATATTGTACTTTTACTCAAGTATGACTTTTGGGTACTTTTTACAACAGTGCTATAACACAACATTGGCATATTATCATCCTATAAAATAGATGTCTACATGTCCAGCAGACACATAGCAGAAAAGCATTCAATATTTACTCTCTTTTAGCTTGGGTTAGGCATCCACCATCTCCTGAAGGAAGTCTGAAGGACATATCTGGCTCTTTAAGTGCTAAATGCCCCACTATGTTCACCAGCTAGTCTCTAGTAGTGTGCAGTAGATATTTAAAGCTGTCATGTTCTTTACTTTTTTATTAGCTGCTGCTGAAAACAATGTTGATGGAAGCTTTATCACTATGAGCAACAACTTGAAGCAGCTGTACGCAAGAGCTCAATGTTTGCTTCCACACAACCTTGACTTTTGAGACTTTGGAGGTGGGGATGGAATACACAGTGGCTAATATCTCCCTTCCTGTCCTTGTTTCTCACCAGATTTAATATTACAGTAATAGCAAAGTATATAAATAAATAATGACCACAAGTTTTAGGAAAGTATAGTGTGCCCCACTCTGCTTCCCCCCATTAGTTCTCTCTCACATAGTACATTGAAGGAAGGTCTGTGAAACATTAACGTTGCATTTCTTACCAAAAGGTAAGAGGCGCTAATAAATGATAACATCCTCTGTATACCACTACCTTATAGAATAGAAGGATAAAGTTGATTGCAAATGCAACAAACAGTGCCAGCATCCTCATGTTGTAGAAGTTCCTGGCAAAGTAGTTCTGCAGGGGAGAAAGAAAGATAAAGTACTTGTGTGTTTTTGGATGTTACAGTTAGAGGAGCTTATGTTGGACTTCAAAGCAAACTCTTTAATAAATCAACTGCTTCAAAATTGTGCTGTTCACATCATCACTCGTGTACTCACATGAAAATATATAACCCTATTTACAGTGATGGTTGATAGCTTTTTTTTTTAAATGAGTGCATTACTACTATCTACACTGCCGGTAACCGGTATTTACTGAAACTGTGAATATGTTTACAGTTGGAATGTAAAACAGTGAGTTGACAAGACAGTTGACAGAAAAAGTATCTGTACCAGTAGTTTCCTCTGGTAGGCTATGATCTTCTTCAAGAAGGCAGACTCCTGCAGATCAGGTTCATCAGACTTGGAAGTATGATGCCTTCTCACTTTTGGCTTCATCTTCTCATTCTTCTGTTGTTTCTCTTGTTTCTCTACATGTTCACTCCTGAAAACACAAAACAACTCACACTCACACACAGCAAACAATAATCCTGCTTCACAATGGCTGGTAGTCAACAGAATTGCCTTTCCTGTGAAAACCCCTATGTGGATTTAAACGCATGATAATGCCTTTTAAAATAACCAATGTACCAAAGATGAATTTGTGTAAATTTTATATGACAGTACATATTTTAGTCATCATCACTGATCATCATGTTTCTTCAAAATACATCAATAGATAAAAGATAAACTGTTGCATACATTTTTCATGGTTGAGATACTTACTAATCATATTTGCTTTGGAAGTTCAACAAAAAGTGCCACCCTTTAGTGATTCAACAAAGGATAAAAATTCAGTTTGTAAAAAGTTCAGTTTCTCAAATCTGTCCAATGCAAACCCTCTTCCCAAATAAATCAATAAAGGATCTCTGAAAAAGTAAATACACCTTCTGATGTGCGAAAGCTGGCGGAGGTGAAGGGGAAAAAAATATTGGGGGAATCCCGGATCCTGCTTTTGATTTCAATGGTTGAATTTAAAAGCTCATTTTTGACAACTTGCTAGCTGAAATGCTAACGAAGACTGAAATCTGGTTGAAAGCCCTAGACAAAAAGCTAGAAAGAGGATCTTGAGTTAAGAACTTCTGTCAAAGTACCCTTCTAATAAACAATTCATTCAGTAGTGGTCAGGTTGTAACTCCTGTGTGACTGTGTTGTAATGGCTTTTCATAGGTGTGTACACTACACACACAGTGGGTATTTGTCTGTGCTGTTACGATGCCTGGTAGATTAAATAGTGAAATGTGTACATACTCTGATGTTTTCTCAGGTTCGCACTCTGTCTCTGCTGTTGCCTCCTTCTCGTCTGAGGAAGAGCTCTTCGACTGAAACAGAGAAAAACTTTTAGACAAAAAAGCCAATTTATGTGTGACTTTATTTTAGTCATGCTAGCTGCAAGGCTTAAAGGTCTTCAAAACTCATTTTCTTAATCTGCTTGCCGGATCCTATCATAACACACAGTTTTCTGCCAAAGTTAGAATTGTTTGGATAATTTGATACAGGAGATTTCTGTCTGCTCTTTTTTATCACTTTGCTGTTCTCACTGGTTGGAAGTGAAGTGAGCAGGACTTAGACCAAACAAGATTTAGCAATATTTGAGTGAGAATCTAAAGACAGCTCGTGGGTTGATTAATTACGATCAGTCAAATCTGATCAAACCACACCCGCACAGCAGAGTTTTTGACTGATAAACTCTTTATAAATAACAGCTAAGGATATTGTTTTCCTCGCAAACTTTCTGACTCTTTGTCAATGTCAGTCTGCTGGTCGGTCCACCACTTTGGTCCAGACTGAAATATCTCAACAGCGATCAACTATTGATGTTCCTCTCAGGATAAACTGTAATAGCTTTGATGGTCCTCTGACTTTTCCTCTCGGTGCCAGCATCTTTGGCTTATGACCAAAACTAATAACATTCCCATTTGCTATGGTTTGTATTTAGTGCCAATTAGCAAATGTTAGCATGCTAACACCTTAAGCTAACACAGGGTGTCTACAGGCATCAGATATTTAAATTTTAAGACCTTATATTTATAAAACTGAATTGAAGACATTTTAAGACCTTTTAAGGACCGGCACACACCCTATGTTCAACACATGGGTGTGAACACTAATTATTACACCTGCGCAACATCAAGCTGTTAGCATGCTCACATTAGCATTTAGGGCAAAGCACATCTGTTCCTAAGTACAGAGTGGCTAAGATGGCGGTAGACTCCTAGTCTTTTACTCTGTCTATGATACAGGTTTTATTACTGTACAGTTGACCACAGTAGTGATGATTTTGATTGACATTGATTGGTCGTTTTCACAATTATTCCAAATAGACTCAAATGATAAAAACACACTGGAAATAAAGAAAGAAAGCAATCAGAATCAGAATCAGAACTCCTTTATTGTCCCACAACGGGGAAATTTGTTTGCCACAGCAGCCAAAGGACAGAATATTTACAAAAAAAAACCCAATAATAATAATAACAATAGCCAAAAATTAACAATATAAATTAAAAAGGTAAGAAATAATAAGGAAAACAATAAGGAAAAGAAAGAAAAGATTATAAAACAATAGCATAGACTCACCTGATGCCTCCGTCTCAGCTCAGGTGGGGGTGCTGTGGGTGGAGTTGGAGGGGTTTGGGAAGGAACCGGAGAGTTGAGCAGTTCAGTCAGGCTGGCGTTGGGGTTATGTGGGGTGATCTTGTACTGGCCCCCCTCTCTTCTTAAGTCGAGGCCAAAAATGTCTGAGAGCAGCTCAGTCTCGCTGGTGTTGACTGCCAGGTCGGCCAGGTCCTCCTTTGGGGAGCTGCGGTCAGAGGCTCTCTTCTCTCTGTCCTCCCCTTCACCCCTCACCTCGTCCTGGGTGGGATCAGGCATGTTGGCCAGCAGCTCTGACACCTGCAGATGGAGGGAGTTTATGTATTTAGGAACAACTCTTAATATATTTAGTTTGTTTAAATGACCCTTTAATTATACACAGAAACCTTTATGGTCTTGGCTCCCTCCACCAGATTGCCCCCCATGAAGGTGTTGTAGAAGATTCGACAAAATCCCCGGGCCACACTGAACGCCACATGGAGGAGGCCTAGCAGCACTGTCCAGTAGAAAGACACCAGGGTGGTCACCATGTCCTTCACTGTCATGTTCTTTATCTTCTTCATCTGCTTCTTCAAACTCTTCATGGACAGCACCTGAAGAGACAGAAAAAGTGGAGGTAAATTACTTGTTCGGTGGTGCTAGCTGTTGAGTAAGAACAAGATTGTTCAATGCCCAACATTTACACATTGTCATGTAACCCAATCAAACACCATCAACAGTTATGTATCATGAACAACCTACACCTTTAGTCTGGTTAACTGACTGATTATTAGGGATGGACAGATTCATCAGCCAACCACCGGAATCAGATGACATTCACTGATGGCAGTGGCCGATGTGTATCTGATGTGTCACATTAATTTTGCTTGATAACATTTGTGAGCTACTGGCTAGGAATAACCCTACCATCAGTTTGAAAGGTTCTAAAAGTGGTAAAACTAAAACAGCTCTTGAAGCAGTTAAGTTTTTTTTCTTAATTTACATTTCTTTTTAAAGAAAATTCAATAGGAAACCTCCATAGCTCACTTAATGAATGACAGTTTATTAATCAAAAAAGCATTTTTGTGCAGTGTTTCTGGCCAGATACTTGACACACAGACATTCCTATTTACTATTTGTTTGATCATCAGCTGTGTTTGGGGCTGTGTGTGCTCTGACCTTTATGAGCAGCATGACATTGTAGCGCAGAGCTAACAGTGCCATGCGGATGGTGGTCACAGAGAAGAATCCCATCTCAGGGTTCTCCTCGTCTGGCTTCTCCCGCTCACTCTCCTCTTTGACTGCTGACCGCTCACCAGCATCAGACATCTGAGCTGCCAGCTGCATTTCAAAGATGGTGTCCTCGCAGAAGTTCACAAACAGTTCCATCTTCTCCTTCTCCCCTCCTTCATTTACCACGTCAAAGATGAACTGACGCTTGGATTCTTTGACCTGGACAGAAGGTAAATAAGTGAGATTTATGAATTGCTTTGTCACTATTGAACACTGTAACCAAATCAAGTGTTGTCTAGTTGAAGTGACACATTTTATGTTCATTGATTTATATGATGTATAAATCTGATCTATATCCTTACCTGAGGTTTCTCCCACTGTGTTCGACTGGACTCGCTGATCTCAAAGTAGACCCTCTCAATGCGCTTTGCACTGCCCATGATCTCGATCCGGCCCAGGTAGGGTTGGAAGTAATTGAGGACGCTCTCTGCCAGCTCCAGGAAGGTCTGCAGCCGCGTGTCATGAGGCATGTGCTCCGAGAGATTGGTCAGGAGAACCGCCACATTGAAGCCAATGTCCTTTTGAAAACACAGTTCAGTTAAGTGACTTTTTATTACTTTTAAATAAAAAAGTTTTCCTTTTCAACACTTCCCCCACTAGAGGTGTGGACATTTCTTGATCGTAACATGCATCGCGATGCGGATGTGGAAGATTCTGCATTGACACAGAGACAGAGCATGATTGAGAGTCTGCAGCTTATGTTGATTGTTGATTGTCCAGCCTCAGCTGGACAATAAAGTTACGTTGCGACGTTGCTCCCATGCTTTGAATTGTGGGCGGACATTAGGGTAACCTTACTTATGTATTGTAGGAGGTATGTCGGAGGAAGGAAGAGATCTTCTGCGAGTGATAAAAAAAAGTATAGTATTTTTTAAAACAGACATCTTGGAGCACACACAGTTTTAATGAACTTGCTGGGAAGCACGAACTGGACAAGAACCACGCTAAGTGTGACTTCTTCCTCACAACAATTACGAATCACGTTAGCCATTTTCACCTGAAGCTAACACCTGCAGCCATAAATAATAACTGTTACAGCAGGCCCAGCTAATCAGCCAAGATTTGAGGAGGCACTGTCAACTTTGCCATCCAACTCTGAGAAAGGTGTGTGCAGCAGAGTCAATAAATGCCTTATCTTAAAGCTGCCATGTGAAAACAATATTATTGTAGATTACAACAAACATGTCAGGTACTGCAGATGGATAAATGTTTTGTTTGATGTATTGAAAAGATGCAGCTTTTATCTTGTAGACTTCTGTAGTCTGATTATTGGAAGGACTTAATGAATAAAAGGGAAATTTAAATGATGAAAAGTAGCCATGCGCAGTAATATAGATCACTGAGGATGCCATACACTGAGATGCATAGAAGATCGTTTAGCATTTGAATTGTTGATGGCTGAATGTTAATCGAATCGTGAGGCCAGTGAAGATTCACACCTCTATTCCCCACTATAAAGGATCAAAAGCAATGATGGAAATGGGGGAAACTGCGTGGTGTTGCAGGGAACGACATTCGTGCTTAGAATACGAAAATCTATACAGTGTTTTTATAGGTTGCTGCTGTCTGTATTAGGGAAATGAAGATGTATTTTGCAATGTGTGAAGAGAACATCACTACAGTTGATGCAGACAATGCTCATTGCCACAAGAACAACAAGTCGTAGGCTGTATGAGCGGAAATACAAGAAATCTCTCCAAACATCCAGCGAGAGTGCATCACGTATATACAGGCAGAGAAATGCAGATATACCCATCGAATCCAGGTGTGCTATGGAGTTTACTATACAAACATGGGTTAATAATCAAATGTCACCATTAGCTTGCTGATTGTTGAGCTATAAATAAGGTGCGTTTATTAATTTAGTCAGAAATGGTTGTTTGGAAAATCACAGTTCCAATTTCAGAGCACTCAGAGAAATATATTTTTGGACATAAATTAAAACTGGAAAGTCCTGGAAAATTGAAAGAGATTAAATTAAAAAGATTATTATTTGACTACACCAACAGAAATAATCAATGCATAATTAAACTTGAAAAGAAAAGGGAAATTACAAATGCAAGTTTAACATGTAATTTGATAACTTGTAAAGTGAGTAAATGAAAATAGAGAAATTGAAAATGCAAAAGCTTAAAAGGAAATGCTCAAACTGAAAGCTTGAATTGTAAAGATGAAATTGAAAATGGCAATGCGAATAAGACAAGGGAAACATCGTATGTGAAGCTCAAAGTGAGGAATAGAAAAGCTCAATGACAATAATTAAAGCTTAAACAGAAAACACTAAATTCATTTTAGTATTGAGTAATTATATAGTTATAATTATATAGTATATACAATTAATTTAGACTTCGGCAACCATGTAAATGTAAAAACATTCCCAAGTTTGGTTCTCCATTTAAAACTTGGCCTTTTTCCTCCAGTGTTCTGAACCATCCATTCTACAAATAAATAAGACCCCTGAGGATAGAATCAAAAAGATTTCTCTTACAACTTGGGTCTATTTTCTTGAGCTGTTACACTGTAATTTGCAGGCTAAAATCTAAAGCTTAACCCTAACCCAACTTTGAAAAGTGAAATGCATATGCACGACAGCACATGCAGATGCATACAGCACCCTACAAATCAATCAGGTTTTATCATTTTAAACTACCTTCAACTAAATAATGTAGAGGCAGTTTTTAAGCATTCTGACATGAATCAAATGAGTACAAAGTTGCTACAGTGTGAATACCACAGTATTTTGTTTTCTCTCTTCCTTTCCAGTGCTGTCCAGGTCGAGCTTAGAAACAAGTTCAAGACCAGCTACTTCTTATCCCACCTGACTCCAATTAAATGCGACAAAACAAAGGGATTTGTTGGTGTCTGACTGAGCTGTGGGTCACAAGGGGGAAATACAAAAACATACAAAGAATTGTACTAAATATCTACTACAATAGATAAAAAAATACCCCCAACTTCTTTATCAAGTCCAACGTATGGAGAGGCATAAGAAAAAACAAAAGTGATCTCCAGCTAAAGTCCTTGTGAGATGTTAAACAATTCTCTAAGAATAGATTTTAATAACAGATTAATCATTCTGAAGGGCTTACATTTGGACAGTTCAAGGCCTTTAGAGACTTTTTAAAAGATATGTAAACATCAAAACATTTACCTTGGCTGGCTCATGAAAGCGCTCCACAAATTCTTCGTAGTCCAGCAGTTCATTCTCATCAGTCTCAGCACAGGAGAGCAGGAACTCTGTCTCAGACTGGGTGTAGTGTTTATGGCTCTCCATGGCCTTATGGAAGTCTCTCTTAGAGATGACACCTGTGAGCCCATTCAGAAGTCTATAAATCATCGGCAGCTCTCTTCAAGTCACTCTGGAAATCTCTTTACATTCAAATGATTCTGAAGGAAATATGTTGTCAGAGCCTTGCCTTTTCCGTCAGGGTCATACTCCTTGAAGGTGTCTGAGGAGGTCAGGTCTTTCAGTTTGAGGAACATGTCAAAGAACTTGAGGATCATCTCCACATTGTTGGAGGACTCCACCAACATGTCCACCATCTGCTTCCCAATGGTCCCATTCACCACATTACCTGTCAGATAAGACAACACATTTACAATATTGGAATTCTCTTGAAACCACAACACACATATTTTAAAAGCCTTTATCAAACTATCTGCAATATTTGAGCCTGTTCTGAGACTTACCATTATTTTCAGTGTCAATTAATGCATGGAAAACCCTGTAGATTAATCAATGAATTATTTGGTCTATAAAATGTTAGAAAATGGTGAAAAATGTCTATCTCAAAGCCCAATATGACATCCTCTAAAGTACTGCTTTGTCTACAACCAAAAGACATTTATTTTACTGTCACAGAGAGTACTGTCTCTGGAGTCAGAGAATTATGCCTTATTTCCCTTAAAAAATGTAATAAAAAAAAAATTAAATCAAAGCTGCAAGCAGCGATGAACGGGCCCTCGCCCCACGTACGTTGGGCTGTGGCGCCGTCGGAGGCCGCGCGCCCAGATGTGTGCTCACCCGTTGTCTGTGGAAATTTCCTACCTAAATGGAATACGTGTCACACAAAACACAACAGTGACATCTTCAGTGACTTCCTGTGTCCAGTGGGTGGCGCTATGGATATGACACAGTATTGATGCATAGAAGGATTGAGGATTAAACCCTCTACATGTGTGAGCAATTTGGTGTAGATGGGAACTTGTATGTTGAAGTTGTAAGGACTTCCTGCTTATGGCGAGGGATCGAAATTGACCACGCCGCCATGCCCACCAGGTACAACGCAGGCTGTTGAAGGTATGAGGATGCTAATGAGTGAATGTGAAGTCTGTAGTGTTAAATCTGTAGGACGACTTAGTTAAAGTACGAGGCTTAGAAATTGGGTCCGTACAGAATGGGAAAAGCCATAAGGGGGTCATCGAAATTAACTGCACCGCCACGCCCACCAGGAATAATGTAGGCGAAAGCTTTTGACAACTTTTCATCATCAAGGTATGAGGATGCTACTGAGTGAATGTGAAGTCTGTGGTGTTAAATCTGTAGGACGAGTTAGTTAACGTAGGAGGCTTAGAAATTGGGTTCCTACAGAATAGGAAAAGCCATAAGGGGGTCATCTAAATTAACCGCACCGCCACGCCCACCAGGTATATCGGAGGCGAAAGCTTTTGACAAGGTTCATCATCAAGGTCTGAGGATGATACTTAGTGACTGTGAAGTCTGTGGCGTTAAATCTGTTGGACTAGTTAAATAAAATACGAGGCATAGAAATGAAAAAAACTGAATGGGAAAAGCCATAAGCGGGGCATTAGGTGGCGCTACTGAGCTGTCGTGCCGCGCATGAAGGCAGTTGTGGTAGCGAATTAACGTACTCATGGGTTAGAAGCTACGTGCCAAATTTGGTGAGTCTGCGATCATCCTAAAGTCCCGAAAACAGTATCGGAAAATTGAAAATCGCCGCACGCCATTCAAGATGTTGCAGCAAAAATTCCAACAAAAATAATTCCTGGCTAAATCCTTGAGACCCATGACTCCTGTGAATTTCATGACGATCCAAGATAACTGTCGCGGGGACAAATCGACGTTAGGTGGCGCCATGGAGTCCCCTGTCCACACCCACCCCCAATCATGTTGAATTATTAAATTTTTCACCACATGTGACGTATGTTCCAAGTTTGGAGAGTTTTGGGGTATGTTCAGGCCGCCAAATATGCGATCTCGTGGATGGAAGAAAAAGAATAATAAAAGCTGCAAGCAGCGATGAACGGGCCCTCGCCCCACGTACGTCGGGCTGTGGCACTGTTGGAAGGCGTGCAGCCAGATGTGTGCTCACCCGTTGTCTGTGGAAAGGTTCCTACCTAAATGGGATCCGTGTCACACAAAACACAACAGTGACATATTCAGTGACTTCTTGTGTCCAGTGGGTGGCGCTATAGATATGACACAGTATTGATGCAGAGACGTATTCAGGGTGAGCCCCTCTACATGTGTGACCAATTTGATGCAGATCGGCAATTGTATGTTGAAGTTATAAGGACTTCCTGCTTGATGGCGAAGGATAGAAATTGACCACACAGCCACGCCCACCAGGTACAACGCAGGCTGTTGAAGGTATGAGGATGCTACAGAGTGAATGTGAAGTCTGTGGTGTTAAATCTGTAGGAAAAGATAGTTAAAC
This sequence comes from Pagrus major, assembly GCF_040436345.1. Taxonomy (NCBI): domain Eukaryota; kingdom Metazoa; phylum Chordata; class Actinopteri; order Spariformes; family Sparidae; genus Pagrus; species Pagrus major. Next base: position 4,159,868 of record NC_133234.1, read on the forward strand.
TACAAGCCATAGAACTTGGGTCCGTATAGAATGGGAAAAGCCATAAGGGGGGTCATCGAAATTAACCGCACCGCCACGCCCACCAGGAATAACGTAGGCAAAAGCTTTTGACAACTTTTCATCATGGAATAAAAATAATAATAATCCTTACAGATACAAGAGGTCCTCGCACGAGATTCGTGCTCGGGCCCTAAAAATAAAAATAAAAAAATCCTAACAGATACAATAGGGCTTTCGCAGGTTTCCTGCTCGGGCCCTAATAAATAATCCTTACAGATACAATAGGGCCTTCGCAGGTTTCCTGCTCGGGCCCTAATAAATAATCCTTACAGATACAATAGGGCCTTCGCAGGTTTCCTGCCCGTGCCCTAAAAATAAATAAATAAAATAAAAGCACTGACATTGGCAACTACAGTTATATGAATGTTAAATACCATGAGTAGGACCTTATCGCGTACTATCAAGGACATGAGATTTACAGGTCAAACGATTGCTATTGGGTTGCCGACCATGTATCGAGAAGCAGTTTCCAAATTTTGAAGAAAACATTTTCCTTGTTGGCAAGGCTATAACGAAGGCGCTCCATATGAATTACATTTCCAAGCTCCCTCAGCCATTGGTGGAATGTAGGGCTAGACTCAGATTTCCATTGTTGTAGAATGAGGTGTTTCGCTAGTAAACTACCGCTAGTGCAGAATGGCCTGAGCAATGTGGTTGTCTATGGCAGGGTTCACAGATAGCCCAAATATGGCAAGAAGAGGGTCTGGTACTATTGTTATATTATAGAACTTTGATATATAGTCAAATATGAGAGCCCAGAAGGAGTGTAGGCTGGGGCATAGCCACAGCTGGGGGGCGAGTGTACCTGTGTCCTGTTTGCACGTTCGCACAGGGGGGAAATGTCAGGATATATAGTATTGAGCCTTGATTTGGTGTAGTGAAGTCTATGTACAATCTTGAATTGTATGAGCCGGTGTCTGACATTTATGAGAATTTATTTAGAATTGCCTTCCATGTATCATCTGTGATTTCAGCACCCAGCTCTTCTACCCAAGTCCTCCTAAGTTTAGCGTCGGACAATACAGCATGGGCCTGCAGGGATGAATATAGAATTGAGATGGATCCCTTGCGGTTAAAATTGTGGCGAACAATGCTGTCAAGTACAGTATGTGCCGGCTTGGTTTCATAGTGTGGTAAGTGGGTCCTAATGTAGCTTCTTATTTGGAGGTATCTAAAAAAAATGTGATGATGGTATGTTGTGGGACTGTTGCAGTTGTTGGAAGGATGCAAGTTTCCCCTCGGTGTACAAATCTCCAATTTTGACAATGTTGTTATTCTTCCAGATAGAGAAAATGGGATCATCTAAACCTAGAATGAAAGCATGATTTTTGCAAATAGGGCTATCTAGGTAGACTTTGGGAGATTTAGGAAAGATTGAATTTGCCTCCATGTTCTCAAGGTATTTAGAATGACAGGCTTTGTTATGTATGTTGGGAGTTTAGCCTTGGCGGGATTGTTCAAAAGCGCGGGAAGAGATGTACTTCCACAGGCTGCCTGTTCAATCTGGAGCCAAGAAGGTTCTGAAATTAGAGTGGGGTCCGCTGTTAGACTTTTGCACCACAGGGACAGAACTCTCAAGTTTGCTGCCCAGTAATAGAGTTGAAAATGAGGGAGGCCAAACCTTCCACTTAATTTGTCCTTGCATAGATGTTTCTTTGATATTCTCGCTATCTTGTTGTTCTAGATAAATAAGGAGATGATGGAGTCCAGTTTCTTAAAGTAGTATAGGGAAATATAGACCGGTAAGCATTGGAACATGTATAGGAATCTAGGGAGAGTAACCATTTTTAGGGCATTAATGCGACCAACTAGGGAGATTGGTAATGTATCCCAGAATTCAATATTATGGCATAATTGTTGGATCTTACTTTCCCAGTTGGAATTTAAGAGATCTCCATATTTTCGCATAGCAATAATACCTAAGCTCTTGATTTGATTGTGTACAATCTTGAAGGGCATTGTGTGTAGAAACTCTAGATCTACCTTATCCGACAATGGAAGCAATTAACTTTTGTCCCAATTAACAGTGTATCCCGAGAGGCTGTTGAATTTTTCAATTAAGGGTAACAAAGGGGGAAGGGTCACCTTGGGGCACGATAAATACAATGTCACGTCATCCGCGAAAAGCGACAGGTGGTGTTTTGTCTCATGTATTTGAATTGGTTTGTAATCTGGGTCTGCTCTTATTTGGCTGGCAAGCACTTCAATGCATACATTAATTAAATGTGGGGAGCAGGAGCAGAATTGCCGGACACCTCTCTGTAGGTTGAATGGCTGCGATGTCTCACCATTGGTGATAATGGAGGCTTGGGGCTGAGTATAGATGATATTAATCCAATTTATACATTTTTTGCCAAAGCCGAATTGGTTTAAGGTTGATAGCATGAAATTTCATTCTATATGATCAAATGCTTTTTCTGCATCCAAAGTGATGATAGCACACTCCTCTTTGTGGTCATGATACATTAAGTTGAAAAGACGGCGTAGGTTAGAGTAAATATGGTGACCAGGTACAAAGCCTGATTGGTCAGGGTGTATTAGTTTGTGAATGTGTTTACACAGTCTGTTGGACAGCACTTTACTCAGGATCTTCGTTTCCATTTGGAGCAGGGATATGGGGCGGTAGGAAGACATATTTAGAGGGTCCCTGTCTTTTTTCAGTATAACAGCTATGTTTGCCTGGTAGAGTGTGTTCGGCAGTTTAGAGGTTTCTTTTGAATGCTTCAACATCCGTAGAAGTAAGGGGCCAATTTTTGACAAGTATGATTTATAGAATTCAATGTTAAACCCGTCTGGCCCAGGGGCTTTGTTGTTTGGGAATTGCATAGTAGCAGATGTGATCTCTTCTAGGGTTATCTCAGCCTCTAGAACCCATACTGCTTCAGTATCCAGTGTAGGAAGCTGCAATTTTGCTAGAAATTCATTGAGACTTTCTGGAGTGACAGAACATTTAGATTTATATATAATTTATAAGTTTTTGTAAAATTTAGCAAAGCATTTGTTAATCTCACCTGGGGACGTTATTAATTTGCCATTCTTGTCTCTGATTTCATGGATGGCACTGGACACTTGTGTATGCCTTAGTTGTCTAGCTAAAAGGCTATGTGGCTTGTCCCCAAATTCAAAGTATTTCTGTTGTGTTTTGCAGAGCATGGAGCCAACACGTTTTGTTAATATGGTGTTATGTTCAAATTTCAACTTGGTGATTGCTTCCAGAGTTGCATCAGAGGGGTTTGCATTATAAGAGTTTTCAAGGTTTTCTAAGTCCCAATTTATTTCTCTAAGTCGATTATTATCTTTTCTCTTCTTATTAGCTACAAATGATATTACGTGGCCTCTTGTAACTGCCTTCAGTGAAAATCTCTGCCAATCACAACATTATCAGACAAGTTTGGTATGCTGTTGAAAACCATTTGAAAGAGTGGGTTGTTGAAGTTGGGGCCATATACATTTACAAGTGTAATCGGAATAGAGTTTAAAGAGCCAGATACAATTAGAAACCTTCCTTCAGGGTCAGCGACAGTGGATGAATGGATAAAAGGGACATTTTTCCTGAACAATATTGCCACTCCTCTTGCTTTGGCACTAAAGTTAGTCTGGTACATCTGGTCTATCCAGTTGACCTTCAATTTGTTTTTAAATTTATGTTTGACATGGGTTTCTTGAAGAAATAGTATGTTTGCTGACAAAGATTTCAAATGTGAAAAAACTTTGGCACGTTTCATTATATGACCCAAACCTCTCACATTCCAGCTCACCATCTTATACCCCTCCCACTGTGCATTAGTTGATGGCGTCTTATGTGGTATCATAAAACACGTATAAAAGGTACAGGTTGCCAAGAAAAAAAAAAATAAGGAAAAGAACAAAAAATGTAGAAGAACTAACAGCCCCAGAATAACTGGGTAACTACCTCAAACGTAGTACCCTCCCTTAATAACAAGCTTAGGGTGACTAGGATACACAGAGAACTAAGGAGACCAGTTCTGGCCAAACATAGCTCCATATGACAGTATAACATTAAATGGCAACTTTAATTTTCAGCCCCAGAAATGATTCTTAATAAAAGATTAACAGATGCATGTTATGTTATTTCCGGGGCGCTGAAGCAAAATAGTTTCCCGACTTTAACACTTATTGTCCAACACTTTTTTTGTTTTTTTTTACTTTTTAAATTGTCGAACATATTATTACTGTACTTAGCCTCCACTCACAGGGAATGGAGTAGGATGTTGATCGTCGTACCAGTCCTGAGACACACAGGCGCAGTCTAATCCTGGCAAAGAGACTCACGGTGGGAAGCAAGGAAGCGGTCGGCGTTAGCTGGGTCGGAGAATATGCAGGAAGAGCCATCCACCGTCATCCTGAAGCGGGCGGGATGAAGAAAGCCTAGCGGATTTTAGCCGCCTTACATTTCTCCCGGACCCCGTCGAATTGCTTTCGTTGCCGCATAGTCTCTTGAGTTAGGTCTGGAAAAAAGAAGATCTTTTTGTTGTTGGACTGGATGGGATGGTTCTCGCTGGCCAGCCTTAGGATGAAGTCCCGGGATTGTGGATGGTGAAGCCTGGCAATGAATGGTCTCGGAGGCGCGCCGTTGGCTCCTTCCCTTATATAGCCGGTATTAGCTCAGCAATAAATTCAGTAGGTCTTCCTTTCTCAGCGCCCTCTGGGATACCGACGATTCTGATGTTTTGACGTCCGGACCTGGAGTCTAGGTCTTCCAACTTCGCTTTCATATATTTGTTGTCCGTCTTAAGGGTAATGCAGAATGACTCCAGTGCATCGATGCAACTATCGTGGTTATTGACACCAGATTCAAGCATCTGGAGACGCTCTTTGGTCTTGGTGACATTTGACTGGAGCTCTTGTATTTGGCTTGATAGACTGACAAATTTGTCCTCCAGGTTTTTATTCAGATTACCGATTGCGAAAAGCAGGTCAGATGGCGATGGCTCTTTCGACATTGAAAGCGTGCAGGCTGAATCCCCCGCTGTAGCATTAGCATCGTGGCTTCTAGCTAGTTCACCAGACTTTTCTTTGGTTGAACACAAGCCTGAAGTTGGGTCCTTTGGCGCAGTCTTCTTAGATGCAGGTTTAGGAGCCATGGCGTAAGGATTTAGGTCGGAAAGTGTGGGAAAAAATGTGTTTTAGTTTGGTTATTAGCGGAGCTATCTAAAAACACGTCTACTCCATAGCGTGTCTAGCCACGCCCCCATGTTGAAGTAAACATGTATGCAACGCTGTGGTCCTACCCTCTCACTGAAGTAACATAGTGCAGAAACAAGTGACAGAGACACCAATCACTCTGTTACAAGACACTGTACCAAAAATATAATGTTGCTCTAACCCTCCTTTTTTAATTTTAGATATATCCACAATTTGTAGAAATACACTTAGCAAACACAACTAAAGACTGATTAAGCAAAAGTCAATACACAGTGTAAATACTTTGATGACAACCATGTGTGGCTCTGCCAGTAAAATGATTTTTAATACAGGTGTACTCATGAAAACAAACCTACCCTCCAGCATAGACAGCAGCATGACCACCATATCTTTCTGCAGATCCATCAATTCCTTCAGTAACTCGATCTGACTGGAGTCCTGAGGTGAAAAAAGAAAGAAAGACAAAGTTGTGTTAAGAATTTCCCATCCATCTACATGTTGTTCAGCCATTTCAGAAAGAACTGATCAGAGAGGTTTTTGCATTGATAATTTTCATTTTAAACTATCATATTTGAAGGTATTAGGGGGCATTAATGTAAAACATTAAGAAAGAGAACAGGAGAACTTGTTCTAATATTTGTCTTTACCCACTTAATCATCAGTAATGTGGACACTGGAATGTTCGAAATATCCAAGGCTTGACTGAACTGAGCAATTACATTATCTTAGACCAGATTTCTTAAACGGGGGCGTTTGGAGAACATCGGGGTTGCTGGAAGCAATATTTTTGAAAGGGGGGGTGAGCTGTAAGTATGCCATCAAGTTTGATAATGTAGACTACATGGTAACAAAGACTGAACTGTAGGCTACGACGCAAGTCAAGAACATAACATCATCAGTGAGTGCACGTCATCAATACCTATAGCGTTAGGCAATGAGGTAATGCTGCATGCCAATTGGTTGGTTAGGAGATGTAGGTTGTAGCAGTAGTCACATTGTGAGATGATCATCCTAAATTTCTGACTGTGTGGAATTTTGTCCCAGCCTATCTTTGAACCTCTCTCCCAGTGCGATGTAGGATTACTTTTTTGGAGCCATATGCTCAGCAACAAACCTGCCAGTTTACGCCAATGGGACAAGACAAGACAGTGAATCGCTCCCATACCAAGGACGCTTTACTTCAGTGCCTCTGTGAGCTTTCCATACTGCCATCACGGGACTGGATGTCAAAGTATCAACTACACGGCCTACAATTGCACCAACACGAGGTTTATTGCTTCAGCTCAGGAAAATGGATGCCTCTTCCTTATTGTAACTGTGTTACGAGGGATAGTTCTGCTGTTGGTGAAGCAACTTAGTGTCCAGCATCCAGAGACACACGATAACGCTTCTCTAAAATAACCCCCCAAAAAGGTGGAGAACCACTGTCTATGACCCACACAGTGACTTTAACTTACCTGAGACAATTTCATTTGCATATGAGCGAAGACATGGAGAAAACCAACCACAGCGTCCCACAGTCGACTATGGGCCAAACTCTGCTGGTTGCCAGTACACGGACCCTACAATATCATAAGTAACAATAAGAATCCCATCACATCTTACAAAAAAAAAGATAGTACAGATGGTAGAATATCAATGTCATGTTGCTTTTCAAGCTGCCAATTACTCCACACAGACAGCTGTTTTCCTTTCATACCCAAAAGCAGACTATCATAGCTTATGCTAACACAAAACTTTTCTTATTATTATAACTGTGAGTGTAAACATTTCCTCTAACTCTGCCAAATCAATATTATCTCTGCCTTACTTCATTTAGGCATCTGAATAAATAACAGCTCACTGGAGTAAAAAGGATCTCTGCATCTTACGACTACTAATGGCTCTAAAACACCTTCAATTATTTAAGAACTTTTCATCAACTTTGAGAAGACTCTGAGAACTACATGTGTCAGTATCTTCTCATACCTGGATGTACTCGGTCAGTGTATTGAAAACCTGCTTGGCCACATTTATCGCCTTGGAAAAATTCCTCTGGCCCTGCTCGTCAATGACATCTTTACCAGAATAATACCAGTAGAAATCACTGATAGACTCCTGGAGGAGGCAGACGAGGGAAGGAAGGGGAAGAAAAGAAGACAAGAATAAGACTGATTAACTATGAGTAAATAAATTGAGGAAGCAGCTTTTAGCCATTTGTATTATTATTCTAAGTAGCAGTAGTAGCTGTAGTGACAGCAGCAGTAGAGGAATCAAAATACCACTTTGGACAGAAGGTATTGGCAAAGTGAAAAAAAAAATGGACAAATATTTCTGATGACAAAAAGGCAACTAATATTTGAAAAATCTGCATGTTATTTTCATGGTTTCAGCCATTTGTTGCCTCCGTTATTATAAGTTTCAATAGGTTACCATTTCACTCACTTGGGACATGATGCCAACTGACTTGATAGGAAGAGGTACATATCAGAAGCATTTATTAAGGACATTGTTACCATGTTAGGTAATGATTTTAGAGTGTTTGTTGTGTAAAAAAATACAATTCTACACATAAAATTATTCTCCCATAAAAGAAAATTCAGTCATCATCTACTCACCCCCATGCAGTTAGAAAGTTTGGTGAAGCTTCGTAGTACACAAAACATTTCTTGAGCTTCACAGCACAACAGCGTTGCAGCATTCTCCTAAATAACTGAGGTAGATAGGGACTTGTTTCAGGACGTAAAAAAAAAAAAAAAAAATGAACTTAACATAACAAAAAAACAACAACTATGAAATGGCTCCATACAGCTCATCCAGTGTCCAGAACCCGTCCTGTATCTCATCCAGAAGCCCTGATATCCCAACTGATTTTCAGACCAGGGTGTAAACAATCCATCAAATCTATTTGGGATATCTGGGGTTGCAGAGACTTGGATCGATATATAATACTCTAATGCTATTTTGCCGAGAAGATCCAGATGTTCCAATGATCCAATGTTTCGTGGACTATGGAACTTTACCTGATTTTCCATGAGCATGGGGGAAGGAGGAAGGATGACTGAATTTTCATTTCACATTTTCACATCAGAGAAGAGACTTGTTTAATTATAGTTTCAACTTAAGAAAATAAGTCAATTATGGACCAGTGAACAAAAGGAGCTGACCTGTACTCTGAGAAGGTAGTCGACAGTAGAGATAATGATGTTGACGGTCGTATTATTCCCTGTTTGTGTCCTCAAATAGTTCTGGAAATCTGAAAAAGGATATTGCAAAATATTGTAATTTTGTGCTTGTAAAATGTGTTCAAACAAATAACAGTAGTGGTAACATTTTTGTAAAATATTGGGTCATACTTCATATTGTAAGTAACTTATTTGAAATTTCTTTTAAATAACCCCCAATTACCACAATTATTACCTCCATTTTTAATTACCCCAACATGTTTGAATAATAAATAGCAGTTAATAAATAGCTCGTAATTTCTTTTAAACATTCCAGTTTTCCTAAATGTCTTTTTTTTTTAATAGTTAGCCACTATAAATTGCTTATTACTGACATTCAATCGAGAATCAAGTTACCAATTTCCCATTTTAAAAGTTTAGTTCCATAATTGCCTATTGAGGCCTAAAAGCCTTCTCACTCTAAGGCTGGATTGCACCAACAAGGTTTAACTTTAAAATCAGATTAAATCATGGTTTAAGTTTAAATTCTGTTGCACCAAACTTTAAACCTAGTTTAAAATTAAGACAGATTAAATTTAAACCTCTCTTTAAACGTCAGTTTAATTTTTACTCTAAACCGAGTTTAAATTTAATTCTGTTGCACCAGAACTTTAAACTCCAGTTTAAACTGTGATCGAGAATTAATTTTAGGCTGGATTGCACCAACAAGGTTTAATTTAATCTAAGATTAGCTCTAATCAGAGATTAGTAAAACTAGGTTTAAAATGAGTTAATCCAGGTTTAAAATTAAGCAGAGCTCTGTTGCACCATTTAAAATTAATCTAAGTTTAGTAAAACTCAGTTTAACTGAATTTAAACTTAGTTTAAACTGATTTAAATCAATAGGGATAATTGTGGATATCGAAATTAAAATTAATAATTAAATATGCAATTAAATATATAGGCTACATCATAAGCGTGCTGTCAGGACCCCGGATTTATATATAAAAAAGAGGGAGACTGTTTCAACGGGCGCTTTTCCGATTAAACGTTACATTGTTGCTAGCTAGCAAAAACGTTAGCCTAACGTCTCTTGTGACAGATCGGCTACCTTACAATGGCTCGGCAGAGAAGCTCAAACTTTTCCTCCTTTGAGAAAAACTTGCTGACCGAATTAATGGAGCAATATGGGCAAGTCATTGAAGACAAGAAAACGGACAACAGCACGGTGAAAAAGAAAGATACTGCTCGGCAGCAACTGGCTGACAGTTTTAATGGATCGACCGGCGTGAAAGAGAAAAGAGACGTCGCTCATCTTAAAGCTTGCTGGAAAAACTTAAAAACAAAAGCCAAAAAAGATGCGGCGACTGTCAGACGAGAGATGTTCGTCACAGGAGGAGGTCCTCCGCCAAAGAAAAATGATCCACTGGCGGAGAAAATCAATTCCCTCATCCCGCAGCAGATGGAGCCACTACAAAATCCGTACGACGACGACGGCATCTTGGACCAGCTCACTTCAGACTCACCCGGGGAAGATGGTTAGTAATCCAGTCACGCTTTACTGACCTCAGTCAATAATCAGTTATTATTTGGCCTATCCAATTAATTTGTTTTTTCGCCATATATTTTGGTTTATGTTTTGATAGAGATCGTTTTAACACTGCAGCCAGTGCAGCAAGAGGAGCATCTGCAAGACAGTGCTGCTTCCTCTTCTTTATGGTCATCATCGTCCTCATCTGATTTGAACAGCTGCAGGAGAAACAAGCGACCCTACGTGACACACCAGGAAATTTTGGTTTTAGAGAAGGAGAAGATTGAAATGGAAATCGAAAATGCCATATTACAGAAGGAAGTATTAAAGCTGCAGAAGGAAGTGTTGCTGCTGAAAAAAAAGAAGATGCTTACTGATAGTTTCACCCTTGATGCCACTTTTTTATCATAAAATGAGAATATTCTACAGTGATTTAACATGTAGCCTACCTCTATTGTAAAATGAATGGGAATTTAAAAATATATAGCTATCTGCACTGAAATATTTACAAATAAAATAATTTAAAAATAAACTTTCTATTTCTACTTTTCTTCAATGTGTATCTTCTCTGTGCTTCACAGTTTGAAAAAGACACTTGTTGACAGGTCAAGCTACTATTAGTTTATTGATATTGCTTAAAGCAGTATTCAACCAGATATAGTTGGCAGTAATTCAATTATTATGTGGAAATAGACTTTTCACCACAATGTCAGCAATTATTTACAAAAAGATTTATTAATATAATTATTCAGAAAAGTGGTTCTGTATTAGAGTTTGCCTCACAGCATTCCCACTTGGATTGGCATTGTGCTCCTGGTCATCCTCTCTGTCCTCTCTGTCCTCATGTAGGTCCTCATCGGCTTCAAAGTGTAGCTCATCTCCACGCCTCTTTCCAAAGTTGTAGAGAACTGCAACTGCGACAATGACGGTCAAGGTGGTGTCCAGCTTTGTGCGCAGTCCATCTTTAATGCAGGGAAACCTTCTTTTCCATGCTCCAAAGAGTCGTTCTATCACTCCTCTGGCTGCAATGTGACGGGAGTTGTACCTTCTCTCTGCTGGTGTTTGAGGGTTCAGAAGTGGAGTCATCAAGTATGAGCGGCATGGATAACCATTATCCCCAAGGAGATGGCCCTCATAAGCTGTTCAGCTCCAAAACTGTTTCCTTGGTAAACCGGTATCTCACCAAAAATTCCTCTTCATCATAAAATTCAAGAGGATTGAGCCTGTCTCTCAGTTTTCTCCGAGGAACTTCATTATTTTGCTCTATCCACCTCAAAAATGCAGCCATTGTTAAAGTTAAACCTTCCCAACTGTCAGTTTAAGGCTGGATTGCACCAACAAGGTTTAACTTTAAAATCAGATTAAATCATGGTTTAAGTTTAAATTCTGTTGCACCAAACTTTAAACCTAGTTTAAAATTAAGACAGATTAAATTTAAACCTCTCTTTAAACGTCAGTTTAATTTTTACTCTAAACCGAGTTTAAATTTAATTCTGTTGCACCAGAACTTTAAACTCCAGTTTAAACTGTGATCGAGAATTAATTTTAAACTGACAGAAGACTGGACCAACTGTCAAACATGGCAGTGACAGAAATGCAGCTGTACCACCGATGCTACAACTCCTGGTTGCCCTGAGGTTCTACGCTACTAGCTGTTTCCAGAGGGTGGATGGAGACCTGTTCGGTCTACACAATTCAACTGTTTGCCGTATTGTCAGCAGAGTGTCTCGGTCCATTGCATCACTGAAGAACCAGTACATCCGATTCTCTCCAACAGTGGAAACAGCTGCTGGTTTCTACAGGCGAGCTGGATTTCCAGGGGTGCTGGGTGCTATTGATTGCACACATATCCCGATACAGAATCCTGGTGGTGTGAATGGAGAGCTTTTCCGCAACCGTAAGGGATACTGCTCCATCAATGTTCAAGTGGTGTGTGATCAAAAATCTGAAATAACCAACATTGTAGCACGTTGGCCAGGATCAACTCATGACAGCAGGATCTTTGACAACAGTCAGCTTTGTGCCATCCTCGAGAACCAAGCTTATGAGGGCCATCTCCTTGGGGATAATGGTTATCCATGCCGCTCATACTTGATGACTCCACTTCTGAACCCTCAAACACCAGCAGAGAGAAGGTACAACTCCCGTCACATTGCAGCCAGAGGAGTGATAGAACGACTCTTTGGAGCATGGAAAAGAAGGTTTCCCTGCATTAAAGATGGACTGCGCACAAAGCTGGACACCACCTTGACCGTCATTGTCGCAGTTGCAGTTCTCTACAACTTTGGAAAGAGGCGTGGAGATGAGCTACACTTTGAAGCCGATGAGGACCTACATGAGGACAGAGAGGACAGAGAGGATGACCAGGAGCACAATGCCAATCCAAGTGGGAATGCTGTGAGGCAAACTCTAATACAGAACCACTTTTCTGAATAATTATATTAATAAATCTTTTTGTAAATAATTGCTGACATTGTGGTGAAAAGTCTATTTCCACATAATAATTGAATTACTGCCAACTATATCTGGTTGAATACTGCTTTAAGCAATATCAATAAACTAATAGTAGCTTGACCTGTCAACAAGTGTCTTTTTCAAACTGTGAAGCACAGAGAAGATACACATTGAAGAAAAGTAGAAATAGAAAGTTTATTTTTAAATTATTTTATTTGTAAATATTTCAGTGCAGATAGCTATATATTTTTAAATTCCCATTCATTTTACAATAGAGGTAGGCTACATGTTAAATCACTGTAGAATATTCTCATTTTATGATAAAAAAGTGGCATCAAGGGTGAAACTATCAGTAAGCATCTTCTTTTTTTTCAGCAGCAACACTTCCTTCTGCAGCTTTAATACTTCCTTCTGTAATATGGCATTTTCGATTTCCATTTCAATCTTCTCCTTCTCTAAAACCAAAATTTCCTGGTGTGTCACGTAGGGTCGCTTGTTTCTCCTGCAGCTGTTCAAATCAGATGAGGACGATGATGACCATAAAGAAGAGGAAGCAGCACTGTCTTGCAGATGCTCCTCTTGCTGCACTGGCTGCAGTGTTAAAACGATCTCTATCAAAACATAAACCAAAATATATGGCGAAAAAACAAATTAATTGGATAGGCCAAATAATAACTGATTATTGACTGAGGTCAGTAAAGCGTGACTGGATTACTAACCATCTTCCCCGGGTGAGTCTGAAGTGAGCTGGTCCAAGATGCCGTCGTCGTCGTACGGATTTTGTAGTGGCTCCATCTGCTGCGGGATGAGGGAATTGATTTTCTCCGCCAGTGAATCATTTTTCTTTGGCGGAGGACCTCCTCCTGTGACGAACATCTCTCGTCTGACAGTCGCCGCATCTTTTTTGGCTTTTGTTTTTAAGTTTTTCCAGCAAGCTTTAAGATGAGCGACGTCTCTTTTCTCTTTCACGCCGGTCGATCCATTAAAACTGTCAGCCAGTTGCTGCCGAGCAGTATCTTTCTTTTTCACCGTGCTGTTGTCCGTTTTCTTGTCTTCAATGACTTGCCCATATTGCTCCATTAATTCGGTCAGCAAGTTTTTCTCAAAGGAGGAAAAGTTTGAGCTTCTCTGCCGAGCCATTGTAAGGTAGCCGATCTGTCACAAGAGACGTTAGGCTAACGTTTTTGCTAGCTAGCAACAATGTAACGTTTAATCGGAAAAGCGCCCGTTGAAACAGTCTCCCTCTTTTTTATATATAAATCCGGGGTCCTGACAGCACGCTTATGATGTAGCCTATATATTTAATTGCATATTTAATTATTAATTTTAATTTCGATATCCACAATTATCCCTATTGATTTAAATCAGTTTAAACTAAGTTTAAATTCAGTTAAACTGAGTTTTACTAAACTTAGATTAATTTTAAATGGTGCAACAGAGCTCTGCTTAATTTTAAACCTGGATTAACTCATTTTAAACCTAGTTTTACTAATCTCTGATTAGAGCTAATCTTAGATTAAATTAAACCTTGTTGGTGCAATCCAGCCTAAATGTCACCTTTTTATAAAAAAAAAACCCAATACATTAAGAAATAAATAAATAAAAGGAAAAAAATGTGATATTCATTTAAGTGTGTGTATGTGTGTGTGTGTGTCAGTGAGAGAGAATGTAACAGAGAAAGAGATAGCACCCAATCGCTGATTGTTAAATTGGTAGGAATGTAAATGGTTCAAAAATGCACAGTACCTAATTGTATTGACCTGCAGAAGCTGGTCAGAAACTAGTTGTAACAACTCACCTCAATTTAGTGGCCTGTTGAGGGGAATTTGGACAGAAACTAGCTGGAAATTAAAATGGCATGATCAGCAGAAGTAAAGCAGGAACCAGTTGGAAGTTTCCTGGAAATGTATTTAAAAAATGACCAGCTATTTATTAACCACTTGGTGGAAAACAGCAGAATATGGATATTAAATAAAATTGAGGTGATTTTCAATTAATCTGAAGGTAATTATTGTGGTAACTTGGGGGTTATTTTGCAGAAATTTCAAATATGTTGCTTGGTAATTACCACCTACTTACCATAAATTTCTGGACCAGTAAAATGAAGTGTGACCAAATATTGCATGACATTTTATATTATGCCTCAGACACCAGGATAAAATCTGCACAGACGAAATCTTATTGGGTGCTCAGACCGAACACAAGGAGAATTTTTGCGCGTTTAAATTACATACAAAGTCAATGCAAAGTGGAATTTGCATATACTCACGAATACGCAAATACCACATATTTGTGAGTATATTGAACTCTCAGTGAAAAAAGACCTGGCAATGTCTGGAAAAGAGAGTCGGTTGTAGAGCCAAATCTTCAGGGGAAAAAGCCCTGACAGAGTCCCATCAGATTCTGCTCTGATCCAGATCTTTTTACAGACGAGAGGAGAGCTCAAAGATGACTTTATAAACATTTGGGATTAAAAAAAGTTTAGGATTTATCTTCACTCCTGTTTATCAACCTGAATGTAGCAGAGATCTGCAGAGGTGCCCCCCCTTGTCGGGTGTTTACATTCTGTAATGTTGACTGCTGAATGGAGCTGGAGCTGGAGAGGAAGTGTACTTTTTTATGAAAAGGAGAGGGAAAAAAGAAGATGGAGATCCCGAGTCGATGGTGAGTTGGCCTCCTGAATTCAACTGAGAGGCTGAACTGAATTTAACTACACACACAGACATACACACAAGGCATGGAGTATGCCATGATGCCTGCTAGCTTACAGCTAAAGTACAGTACAGTGTTTTGGCTGTTTGGTGCAAATACACACTTGTGCAAGTAACGTGAATAAAAATAAGTGACCCCACGATCAAACCCACATGAGTACCGCAAGAAAATTAATTAATTAAAATTAATTTTGCATTTGGTCTGAACACATCATTATGTTGTTTATAAAGGGCCCTTTAACGCATTAATCAGTGGATTAATAGAGACATGTAAAAACACAATTTCAATCTGCAATCGCATACTCTTTGTGAGGAAATACAGTTAAATAATTTCTAAAGCTCAACAAAGGTTGAGTTGGTAGCCAGCAGACATTCTCCTCAGATAAACCAGAGAACTTGCACACACACACACACCTGAGTTGTGTCCTTCACAGAGCAGCTGCAGGAAGCGGAAAAGGTCACAGGTGAACTCATCATCCTGCATGACCTTCTCACCTGGCCAGAGAGAAGAAACACACACCCACACACATACATGCACACACACACACGCACATACACAGACAGACACACATGCAGACACACATATGCACAAGCACATACACAGGTATGCACAAACATACACACAAGAACACGGGCATGTGCAAACATACACATGAATGCACACACACATTCATATATACAGACACACATACACATAAAGAAAGTCAGAGAACAGAGGAGACAAAAGCAGACAACATATAGGAGAGGGATAGACAGACAAGAAGATGGAGAGTGAAGCAGTATTAAAAAGAGATGGTGCTAATGTGAGAAAATCCCCAGTGTTTTCTTTCAATAAAAGATGAATGGTCATAAAACACCATTCTTACCTAACAAAAACACACACACACACACACACTCTTAGATGAGCAGTGGGCAGCCACAGCACTTGGTGGTGGAGTGATGTGGATTGGTTTTTAAACTGCAGCATTTTATAGTCAGGACTAGATTTAGACTCCTCATGTTTTCTCAAAGCTGCTTTGGTTTACAGTTTAACGTGCTGGTAGCTGCCTGTCATTGTAGCTTCTGCATAGATTAAAAAATACATTGAGGAAGTCGAGGACAGCTTCTCTGACTGTGTTAAAATGCTGCTTTGAACCGTGTGGAATGCAAAAGGAAAAGAGGGTCAGAGAACAGAAGATGAGACACTATACAATAACTTATACAATAACATTAACAGACACATTAACAGAATACATCCATAAAGTATGACCACAAACTGAACTGGGCTGAGGGAGAAAAATCTGTAGGTCTGAAACAAGACTGAAAGTGCATTTTTCTTTATCAATGCAGGTAATTTAGTGGCAGTGCGACATTTCCTTATCTATAGATCAGTCCCACCAGGATGTCAGAGGTTTAGTTTTACTTATGGCACAAAAAGACTGCATTTGTGCTGACTTTAGCTGATATCCATTTGTACAATGCCAAACAAAACTTGGTATGACTAATAAAAAAATATCAGGTTAAAATAGTTTAATCAATCATCAATACAAAATAACTGCTTGAAAGATTAGAAAACTGATGGAGCATTTATAGTGGAGACACAGGGATGCAGTGATTTGTATTGTTGCCTCAAGGCGCAAACATGCTGGTGTACCATGCTTTTCACCCAATGAGTGCTGGGATTTGCTCAACCCTATGATCCTGATCAGAATAAGGGGGCAGAGATAAACTGTCCTCGACCTCCACACAACATTCAAGAGGTATGTCAATCAAGAAAGCCCACAAGTACCCAAAGCCATCTTCATCTCAGGCAAATCTCATTCATTTCTGGTGGCTCAACTTCCTCAGTGACTTCACCAGAAAATGGGCTTCCCTTAAGTCTCAAGTGTCCTCCAAATGGTTGTGTTGTTTGGACTCAGGAGTTCCTGAAAATGTTCCTTCCATTGACAAACAATATCGCCATCAATGTCTGCAGTTCACCTGCTTTGCTTAAAACAGTCTGGGACTTCCTTAGTCATCTGATGGCTTTATGAGACCTTTTTGAGGTCCATCTCTTTGAACGCCCCACCCAAACTACTCCTACGTCTACAGCACAGAAGCTGCATTCCTTCTGGCTTCTGAACATCTGTCTATTGCTTCAGGCTCTTAGTTAATACATGCAGTTTTATTTTTGTAAAGGTGAGTTGTTGCACATTCCTGTAATCTCCAGTACATTCTGGTTTTGAATTAGGTTTCCATATGAAAATAGAGCATTATACCGCTTTTCCACCAAAAATAGTGGTTCTACACAGGTTTTTTTAAACACGGGTCAACCTGCTAAAAATCACCTATTGACCCCATTCCCACTTCCCAGGCAAGGCAGCCTGTCTGTGATATTTGTCTGAAGGATTACGTTGTACGTCACTGACGTCACGTTTCACGTCACGAATGCGCCGTAAATAGTTGTAACAGAGAATACAACAATAAACCCATTGTGAAAGAAGCGTCTGTAAAACGGCGGATCAATTATTTTGAGCGTCACAACCCCCGCAAAATGACTCGTTCACTATCAAAATTTGAGCCATTTGGTCCATTAACATTTGGAAAGTCTAGAAAAGCCGCACAATTAAATTATTTTATCCCCATTAAAGTTAGCCAGGCACTAAACTGGAAGTCAGCTGGCTCGATCAAGGTATTTTCATAGCCAGTTAGTCGAGCTTTTTTGACTTCAAAACACCACTGAGCAGCTTTCATAGGAATGAACGGGGATCCACTTCCAACACTGTGTCCAGTAATAAAACGTCCTTAATAGACTGCATCCAAAATTCCTTCTTTATTTAGGCGCCACCACTGGATGTTGATCATCACTTCACGCAGTGGAATTTAGCGTGTTCATCCGGGTCTTATGTTTAGATCAAAGCCCAGCCGGGGTGACAATAACCCATTTCTAGTGCAGAGTCAATTGACTCAGGTGTAAATACAGAGTTACACATTCCCATTGCACACAAAAGCTCAATCTTTAAGGGTTTAAGTAGGAATTTGACTGGTGGAAAAGGGGTATTAGGTAATTTGCAAGATTTTCAAGATTTGGGGCTCCGACCAGGACTCTGACTCTGGGTACGGCAAAGACACAGCGGATTCAAGTGAGGACAGAAGGGGCGTGAAGTGGAAGAGGAGCAAGAGGGAGGTCAGCCATCAGTAAGGCCTGAGCTATATGATTGGACTATTGCCTCTTGTGGCACAAAGTAACATTATGAGACAGAAAGGGCTGGGGCACCTTTTATAACCCCAACCCCAGTTCTACAGTTATTGATGATATGCCAATAAAACTCAGCATTGAATATTTTTGTACATACAATAATTTGTATTACATCATAGAAGTCACAATAACAGCATTTATGATGTGATCTTTGGAATTTTCTAATGTAGTGAATAACACTGTTTCTCTTACCAAAACAGATATCTAATGTTTTTAATGACACTCAATTTGTTTTCTAAAATTGTAAGAGTAAGTAAGTATTGTAAGTAAGCTGAAAATACTATTTATGATTGGCTAAAGGCACTTTCAGGCTTATTCCCAACACAGTGATACATCAGATGAGGGGAATACATTTTTCACAGTTTAAAAAAATAATGAGAGCATATTCACATTTCATTCTTAATATTTCAACTAAGTAAAATAAGTAACTAAATTTCTGTTTAATGTATAAAAATTGACAAGCTACAGATGTAGTGCACAGTGAATGTACATAAAATATCCTCTAGTCCATCAACACCTCTAAGGCTGAAACACTATGCACAGTATAATGCATGAATACAACGACAACTAAATCATGAATTTAAAAGTACAATACTGGGGTGAAAATAAGTCAAAACATAAAATCATTAAAAAAGGACATAACTCAAATGAATTTTTTTCATGTAAGCAAAACAGTCATGAAAGACAAGATCACTGACTACAGACGACAGCTCAGCCAGTGAACAGAGAAAAGAAGGGAGGAAGGAAGGGCAGAAGGATCAGAGATCACCCCCTCCTCTCACAGAGCAGCATGACCAACAACAGCCACTGCAATGCCCAAAGTGCAAAGAGGAGGTATAGACAAAACAGAATGGATGAAAAGGCAGAGATGAGAAACAAGCAAGGCTGCAACTACTGGCTAATAATGTTTTTTTTTTATTGTTCATTTTTTTCTCACTTGAATCTAAACATTAAAATAATCTCTAACGCAGAGCACATTAATAAAAATTAAACTGTCCTTAAAACTCTTAAAAACAATTGAAGTGTTCCTCTGTACTAATATTGTATTGTTCTAATCTTTTTGACTGTCTTGATGTAAATTAGTCATTTTGCAACATTTGAATAAATTACATTCATATTATGTTGTCCAATTATTAAAATGAGGGTAGGCAATAACAACTCTCTGTGTAATACAACACAGGTCAGTGGCACCGGAAAATACACCCTCCAAAAATCAACACCTTAAACAATTTAAAGAAAAAACAAACACTATAATCTTCATGAAGGTCGGATTCATTGCAGAGCTGTTGTATTATGCCACGTTCACATTACAGGGTTTTATCTCTAATATTGCCATCGGCAACGGTTTTTGGAGTTTGCCAAAAAAAAGCCCCAGATCAGAGGCAGATCGGTGTGCGCTCCTGTGAACAACTATTGGTATGTGTGAACTGTTGAAAGACACGAAGAGTTATGATCTGCTGCTTTCTATTGTTCCCTGTTTTTACGTTCATAATGACAAAGAAAAAAACTAAACAGAAAGCTACCTTGTCTCCTAGCACTGGTTAAGGACTCAACTGCCCATTTTTAGCAGGTTTATTTCTTTTAAAAAACCCACATAGACGTGCTAAATTTGGTGTAAAATTGTTAAAATTGGTTAACCTTTCACATTGCACATATTCATTTAGATGAGAAAAATACTGATGACTGCAGCTTTACTAAAGACTGAATCTAACATTTTTTGTTGGGTATTTTTTGTATTTGTTGCAGCCCCAAGAGAGTGAGCCAGAAAAAGACAGAGATAGTGGCTGAGAACACAGAAGGGATTGTTCACTTCACAACAAATAACAACCAGCACAATAACCATCTCCATTACTGAGACAAAACAACCAGCTGACTTTAAGTTGAATACATGACCGAGAGGGCGGGGGTGGAGGATGAGGGAGCGGTAAATAGTCATATTAGTAATATTTCAAATGTGCCAGATACTGTACAAATCCTGAGAGGGAGGCAAAAAATGGGTTCTGTTTTAGATGGCAGGTTGTGACACTACAGCTTTAATGGTTCTACTTCTGCCTTGACATGTCTTGATTTTTAAATCTTAACATCTACATGGTATATTCCAAAACAAGTCATCATAATATCATCATCAGTTTGCTCGTTGTGAAAGAGAATGGCATGAAAAATTTTACATCAAAATTCAAAAATAGACTTAAATCAGTATTGAAAGACCAACTACAAAACCAACCAGAGAGCGTTATAGACAGTTGGCCTATCGGGAAAAAAAAAAAAGATTAGAATGATGAGGGTACGGCAGAAAAGTAGCTACAAGCACAGAGCAGGTAAGGACGAGGTTTGAAGGTCTACACTCAGGACCTGGACAGAACTGACACAACAACTAACCAACCGTAGAGAAAGAGAGAGAGATATAGAGAGGGACCAACCAACACACAAGAAAATGGCAGGAGGCATAATTACCACGCTCATGAGTGATGACTGAGGAAGGGAAGAAAGTGCAGTAAACCAAAATGAGAAAAGGAAAACAGGGGGAAGAAAGAAAGAGAGAAAGAAAGTAAGAAACAAAGAAAGAAACAAAGAAAAGATTACATATAGGGAAAAGAGCTTTGATAATTCCCAATTTAGTTTTTTGGTCAACATGAAAAAAAATAATGTGTCGACAAAAAACCTGTACAGCTCAGTAAAACTAAAACTCAATTGGAGTTGTCTAAAAGAAATGTTAATAAATATATTAACACCAATACCTTGTGCTTTTTTTTTGTTCATCTTTTATTTTATTGTGTACATGCATTCACAGTGAACCTGCTTTTGTTAACAGAGCATTTTTAAAAGCTAGTCTGAGTGATGACTGTATTGTATTTTGTTGAATTTAAAAGACAATAATGATGGCACCTCTGCCTTATAATATCATGCAGAGATCATTAGATGTCTCTGTGGTGACTACTAAGAACCAATGATCAACTACAGCAGTAAGGAGACTTCCCACTACGTAAACTGAAACAAGATAAAGGACTCTACCTTACACCAGGTAAGAAGTGGCGCACAGTGCAGTGCAAGGGTCATTGCTAGTTTCAGACCGACACAGTTGTCATTTTCACGCCCAGTGCCTACATTATGTAAACAGCTAATGTACTTGTGCCCACCTGTACACCCCTGGGCGTGTTGGTCTTAAAATGAGGTGTGGTCAGGCGCACTGATGGCGTACTGCTATGTTTAGGCAGAAAGTGATAGCACCATTGACGAACAAAAAGCTGGTCTAAAGTCAATGGCACAGAATTTTCCTGCTATTTAAATAATTCAACGTTTTTATTAAATTATAATTTTCATGATTGTATTATTCAGAACGTAAGATGGGCCTACAAAGGCAGGTCCACAATGTGTGTACACTCTGATTTAATTATTAGAAAGGCTCCTTTCAGTCATTTCAGTCTTTTCATCATTTCAACGTTTCCATGTCAGCCATGCCACTGTAACAAATATAATGGCACATTTAAAACCAAAAGCTGTAGTTATGAACTTGACAAGACAAAGGAAACTCTCCAGAGGAAACCTAATTCAACTGTTAGCTTCTGAAATAAATATTTTTAGACAGCTCTGATCAGGAGGATGGCTGCTTTATTCCAAACTATTTTACTGTACAGATCTGAACTGTGTGTGTGAACTGTTGACGTGTAGAGAAACACAAACATTAATTGACATGAAATCCTGACTGATCCTTTCAACTCAATCAGTGAATTGAAGCTGGCTCTCTCTTATTGGAGAGGTACACATATCGTTTCTGCTGCTGGAGGATGATTGCAGGTAATGTCATTAATATTTTCCGCAGTAAAGACGTATCTCACCCACCCCCATCCCATCTGCTATTAATGAAAATGATCATGACCCGTTGCGCCTGGTCCATGCATACAAACACAGATGCGCAGCAGCGCTAATCCGTGTACCCTTCATTCTTTCGTTTTTTCGTTTCAAAACCAAATTAAAAAAACGGAAAAACAAGTTTGTTTTTCTGTTATTCTCTTTTAAACCCAGAACGAAAAAACAGGAAAAACAGAATAACACAAAACCACATTTTGTGCCTGTTATTCTGTTTTAAAACAAAAACAGAATAACGTGAAAGTTAAGTTTTTGATTTTTAATGTTTTGTTATTTTGATATTCTGAAAATTCGGGGAATGCTGGGAGATTTTTGCGGAGTCAGAGGCGCACGAAGTGAGCCGGAATGTGGTCTGAAGATAGAAAGTCTCTGCAATGGCAAGCTTTGTCTTTTTCCGGGGGAGTCACCGACTAAGGGCTGAATGCCGAACACGTAATACTGAACAGTTACAAGGAGGAAAACAACAGAGGCGAAATAAAAAAGACGAGGAGGAAAGGTCCAATTTGTTACCTAGCAACCAGAAGATTCTTTGTACCAACTTACTAACTTACTACACTAACGGAAGACAACACAACACATTTCTATTTCAAAATAAAAGCATTTGTTATTGTAACCTATTACTATAATTATTAATCTATTGTCAGAGAAAAATATTTACAACAATATGTAGGCTAATGTTTTCATACTATCACATTTATTTTTACCTGTATAGGCCTACCGGTATGTGAATCGGGCGCGATCGCGTGCGTGCGTGCGAGCGAGAGAAAGAGAGAAAGAAAGGAGACACTGGGCGTTTACCAGCAAAAACTGAACAGTTAGAAATGAAAAGAGGGAAATCACAGAATACAGAATATGTCCAGGAGACTCCTCAGGACGTGAGGGAGGAAGGATCAGATGGTGGGTCAGGTAGCGATGAGGAAAATATATATGGCTGCACATCTGTCAGCTGCACTGTAAGCAGGTGTAGCCTACACGATGCAAACATTTCTCAAACTTTATTTTGTAGGCTCAGGACAGACTAGATCATGATTGTATTGGATATAATAGGGTAGCCTAACCCAATAAATCTCTCGGCTGCTGTCCAGTCCGGTAATAACGGGTCTGTGGTGTGTAGCTACACTACGTCATCGCCAGGTGGAACGACCGTAACCCCCCCCCCGTACCCATTATGGAGCATTGCGCGGCACCTTCGCACTGCAGGACATCTCTGATCTCCGAGTGTGTCTTCCCACTCTCAAAAAGTTTGCAGATTAGATCTGCATATGGCTGCAGCCATTCTACTTGGAGAGTCTGCGATTTCAACTTTCCGGCTCACTTCCTGTGCCTCTGACTCCGCAAAAATCTCCCAGCATTCCCCGAATTTTCAGAATATCAAAATAACAAAACAATAAAAATCAAAAACTTAATTTAATTAACTTAATTCCGTTTTTGTTTTAAAACAGAATAACAGGCACAAAATGTGGTTTTGTGTTATTCTGTTTTTTCGTTCTGGGTTTAAAAGAGAATAACAGAAAAACAAACTTGTTTTTCCGTTTTTTAAATTTGGTTTTGAAACGAAAAAACGAAAGAAGGAAGGGTACACGGATTAGCGCTCCTCCTCCTCCTACTGAGTTAATATTGGTGATTTTTTTTTTTTTTGCTATATTTTATTCAAGAAAATGCAACAGGACAAGGGTATGGAACATAAGACATTCTCAGTTTTTTTCCATTTTTCTATCCCGGCTCGGGACCCCATGGTCCTTCTGCCAACCCTCGCACAGACCCCTTCAACAAAGGACAACCTAGTTGTTGGTATAGAAAGCAGGAAAATAATAATACAATGAATAAATAAATAAATGCATAAATAAAGATAAATTTAAATAAATAGGTAAATAAATGACGGGAAGTAACTTAACAAGTAAAAGAAAACATGCATTCACATAAATAAACATAAAATAAGTTTACAATACAACAAGTAGAATAGTCTTAGAATAAAAAATAGATGAATGAGCAAATATATAAATTACTATAAAGGCCAGCACTACTGGTACACCACCTTTTATGGCACCCACCTCCATACATGTGCATGGGATGAAGGCGGGGGACAGGACGGGCGACAGACAGGCAGCAACACAACAAATAGTCGGCAAGACAGCAGACAGGGTCAGAACATAGCACTACTGAGAAAGTTCCCCTGCAGGAATCCGATCTAAATAACTAATTAATGGTTGCCAATGAGAGTAAAATTTATCAGATGAGAAATCAGAAATCAGAGAGATCAGAAAATTTAATTTTTTCCAGTTTTAGGAAGGACATAACATCACCTATCCAGGATTTAAAAGATGGGGGTAGGGATGATTTCCACTGTAACAAAATTCTCCTGCGTGCAATTAGTGAGATGAAAGCAGTTACATTAATTTGAATGTTTGTCATAGTGTTACTGTCCTCCGGTCTCCCAAAGATAGCTATGTGGGGGGATGGTGAAATCTGGGTCTGTAATATGTCAGAGACCGTCTTAAAGAATGTTTCCCAGAACCCAACCAGTTTGGGGCACAGCCAAAACATGTGTGCTAAGTCACATGGGGAGAGTGAGCATCTATTACATTTATCCTCTACCGTATCTGGGTAAATTTTGGCAAGTTTGGCTTGGCTATAGTGAGTCCTGTGCAGCACTTTAAACTGAATAAGGCTAAGCCGGGTGCAAGAGGAGGATGAGTTCACAGCTTCTAAAGCCTTCCCCCAGAAGTGATCAGAAAGGTTAATCTGTAATTCGCTTTCCCAGTTTGCTTTAATTTTCTCAGCCATGATTTCACTAGTTGGCAAGACAAGTTCATATAAATAAGAGACATGCCCCTTAGATAAAGCGTCAGCAGGTAGTATAAGGTGTAAGCCACTGGAAGGCAGGATTTGAGGAAATGTTGGAGAGTGTGTCCTCACAAAGTCCCGTAATTGAAAATACCTGAAAAAATCTGACTGGTTTAGCCCAAATGTGGCACGCAGCTGATTGAAACTAGCTAAAGACCCACCCACATACAGGTTCTCCAAATATCGTAGGCCCCTTTTAGCAAGAATCATGAACCTTGGATCAATACTAGCTGGCAAGAAGAGCTGGTTATTACAGATAGGGGTGGACCGTGGAAGAGTGAACCACATAGAATGTCGCCTAATTTGTGCCCATATCTTTAAAGTGGCGGTAACAATGGGGTTATCCGTGTACTGTGAGAGAGGAGTGGGTAGTGTGCTACATGCCAGAGCATGTGGTAAAGAGGAGATACAAGAGGCAGTCTCAAGTTGGCACCAGCTGCTCTGTGGAGAAGTGAACCATAGCAGCAGCCAGTGCATGTTTGCAGCCCAATAATAACATTGGAAATTGGGTAAGCCCAGTCCGCCTAACAATCTACTCCGCTGTAGGAGGGTTCTACAGGTTCTAGGGTTCTTGCCTGCCCATATGAATGTGGAGATGATGGAGTCAACAGTTTTAAAAAAAGATCTGGGCAGGAAGATGGGAATACATTGGAAAACATATAAATACCTTGGTAATACATGCATCTTAATTGTCTGTACCCTCCCCGCTAAAGAGAGAGGCAAATGGCCCCACTTTTACAGGTCTGTCTTAATTTTCTCTGTCAGGGCTGTACAATTTTGTTCTTTTAAGGTACGAATGGACCGTGTAATAAAAACACCTAAGTATTTGAACCCCGATTAAGAGAACTGAAATGGAATAGACAACGTTGACATTGTTAAGGCTGCCTGGTTAATGGGGAAGCATTCACTTTTTAGAATTCACTTTTTTGAACGTTCAACTTATACCCAGAGAATGTCCCGAAGGAGTTCAGAATTGACATTATATGTGGTATACTAGACTCTGGGTTACGCACATACAGGAGTAGATCGTCTGCATATAACGAAACTTTGTGCTCCATTCCCCACCTCTGGATACCAAGGAATCTTGTTTCGGATTTCAGCGCTATTGAAAGTGGCTCGATGACAATTGCAAATAAAAGTGGGGAGAGCGGACACCCCTGGTGTGTACCACGAGAGAGAGGGAATAATTTAGAGCGATGAGTGTTTGTACATACTGACGCTTGAGGAGAAGTATAGAGCAAACGAACCCAGGAAACAAAGCTGTCACCGAAGCCGAACCTTCTCAGTGTGGAGAACAGGTAAGTCCACTCCACCCTGTCGAAGGCCTTCTCGGCGTCAAGGGATATGACTACCTCCGAGTCCGAGGGAGAAGGTTGAGTGTGAATGATGTCGAGTAGCCTTTGAATATTCGTGAACGAGTGTCGCTGCCTAATAAACCACGTCTGGTCTTCAAATATGATTGAGGGTACGATAAATTCTAAACGATGGGCAAATACCTTGGCAAGAATTTTAACATCAACTGATAGAAGTGATATTGGACGGAACGATGAACAATTAAGAGGATATTTGTCTTTCTGAAGGATTAAAGAAAAAGAAGCCTGTGCAAGAGTGGGTGGCAAAGCGCCCTGTTGGTAGAGCTGTGCGATATTGCAATATATATCGTAGTGCAATATAAAAATGTCTACCGTAGGATATAACCCTCTGTTGTCTATATCGTAATTTTAACGTGTAGGTTACTTGTTTAGCACTGTTGCTACACTAACGTTAACGTACACTACGGTTGTGATTTAATACGCCGTGTAAAGCACAACTCAATGTCGGAATGACCGTTGGATATCCAAATTTTGAGTTCAAAACAAGTTCATTGTCTGAAGGCGAATGTAACTGCAGCAACGCTACTGCTTTTTGGTAGCATTTTTACGTCACTCGCAAGGACTCGTTTACGGCACTGGTCGCTCGGGAGTAAACAGGCAAAGCAGCATGGCGGAGACGGAGGAGAGCGCAATGGAAGATGAAAATAACGTTACTAGTAACGTTACATCAGACACGGATACAGAAGCAGAACCCCAAGAAGATTTGGTGCGGGATATATATCGTTATCGGGATATAAAAATAGTGTATAGTAAATAGTGGGGACAGTTTTTTTGAAACTTTTTTATAAAATTCCACTGGAAACCCATCAGGCCCAGGGGATTTTCCGTTGTGCATCGATCTAATTGCTTCTGTAATCTCTGAAAGTTTTAAGGGGCTGTCAAGTAATTGTTGATCCTCTAATGATATTTTGGGCATGTCTAGCTGTGCAAAGAATTGTGACAGTTCAATCCCACTGTCTGGGGACTCCGAAGTGTAAAGCTGGGAGTAAAATTCCCTGAAAGTGTGATTAATCTCACCAGGGTCAGAGGTAATTGTACCTGTATTATTACGAATTTGTGTTATCTGGTGGTGATTTTTTTTTATGCAGTCAAATGGAGTTGTTGCTGGGACAGATGATTGGGAAACGGTGGACACAGAGCACCCAACAGCCAAGGACCACATGCCTGTGCCACAGACAGCATTTTAAATATCAATGTGCCAGGTCCTGGCGCACCTGGCTCTTAAAGGGAATGGGAGATGACAAGTTGATTGGTTATTTTATGTTACGCCCAAAACACATCCATGACTAATTAAGAGTCTAAAAAGAACCCTTTTGCACCATGCGCTTTACTTTGCACCAAGATTATCCGCCGTTTAACAAGCAAACGGGGGTTGGACGCACTTGCGGCATGCGCTTTAGACCATGTGCAATACATCATTTAAATAGGTCTCAAAGACTGTCAAAACCACCATTTCAAACATACTTGCATGTCTTTTGTAAGAAAAATTAAGACCACAATCCTCAAAGCTATTTAGGTGGTTAATGGTGAATATATAGGTGACTAACAAGGCCTATTTTGGTCGCTGCCAATGGGAAAGAGTAGTAATTTAGAAGAATTAGTAATGTTTATAAAAAAAGGATATCTGTAAATTTATACTTCCATTATTAGATCATAACTAATTTTATGTACTTGTAAGTCATCATACCTAAAAAAAAAAAAAAAAGCCAATAATAATATCTAAATAATAATAATTATTATTATTATTATTACAAAATATTGAAGTGGGATGCCCTACTCTATTATATGATGAATGTAATATGAATGTAATTGTTTTGAATTAGGAAATGTATCAGTATTCAGTATCAGGATTGTGAACATTTCTAACAAATGTATACACACAGAAAATGTAACAGGTAAATTGCAC
Organism: Pagrus major; assembly: GCF_040436345.1. Taxonomy (NCBI): domain Eukaryota; kingdom Metazoa; phylum Chordata; class Actinopteri; order Spariformes; family Sparidae; genus Pagrus; species Pagrus major. The sequence continues at coordinate 4,188,140 of NC_133234.1, forward strand.
ACTCACTTGTACACCATGAAATCATACTTGATAATGCATGTGAACAACAGGTAGTACTGCATTACCACTTAAAAAAAATCAAGAAGACACTCAACCAAAATGATGACAGGATAAATGGGACAAAGCAAGATAAAGAATGATGAGGTTTGAGGATTAAAAAAAAAAAAATCTTCATGTATCAAAAGTAACAAACAAGATGCGAAACCAAAGAGTATCTTTCTTTTTCTACTTTAATGATAAACACTTTCAATGTTTTCATGGGAGATTTTGATTTGGAGGAGGAGAAGTTTTTCATTTAACTATCTTAGAGTCTACCCTTTAGTATTTCACTATGAAACCAATGGTTTCAGCCAGCAGTGCTGTCTGGGTTTTTATAGATGGATTAATTATGGTGGCATTTAAGAATGTGACTTGTACCTGGTGAACAAAAGCATTTTAACATCAACATACTACAGAAAAGGACACAGTCAATTAACTTTTGTGTCTATTGCTATGATCATTCAACAATATAAATCAATGAGGTATAAACATAGTGAAGCTCACCTGATCCCTCCTCCGTCACCATCCCCAGTCCTTCTGCTTTGTTCTGCCTCTCAAATGCATTTAGATCCAGAACACTGAAACAAAGACAAACGTATTGTGAATCTCTCTTTTTGTGCTCCCTTCACTTAGCTTTATCATCCCTGTAGCCTTGGCCAGAGGCTGACCACTGTTCATCTTTGTTTTAATGTAAAAACTAAAGAAATAAAAACCTTTTCTTGGCCAAAATACTGAGGTCGTGCTGTTACAAATAAGACCACCACCTTACTGAGACATTGCAGATTCAGCCTATTCAGCCTATACCTGAGCCAATGCTATTCAGCATATTGCAAAATAAATAATGTGTGGTGGTGGTGTGAGGTGTTGGCGTATGTTTGTTAGTAAAAACTAATGACCAAACTGATCTGAATGATGAATCCAAAGATAAGGCTGAGTTGTCTCCTTATAAAGGAAGGCTAATTTGCATTTTTTGTGAATGTTCTATGACTTCAGTGTCACTGGATTGATGTTTGTGTATGAACAGACGTAGCAGTGGCTTGAGTTTAACACCATAATCCAACTATGACCACCAAAGTTTTCAGCACATTCTGGAAAACATTTAGCTTGATGAACCATTACCAATAAAAAGAATTGCTAAAGCAATTTAGAATTGGACTAAGATAGTCAGGGCTGGACAAAAACACTAAGTGTTCAACATTTATTACTGAAAGGAATTCTGGTGTTGTAAAGCCAGGTGTTTCCCACAATGTTAACCCTGTCTTTGTAAGTCATTAGAAAAGAATGCCAAATTAGCAGTTAGCAGTTTAGCAGTTCCTGCTGGCATGTATTGGTGGACTGTACAGAAAGCTCTCACTAACTTACTTTGTTACTGAAGTAGCTAAAAAACGGGATGGCTCTCAGGTTAGCTATAAAAAGCATCTCTTTTTCTACCATTTCTAAACAGATCTATTTGTGTGGGACAGCAGAGATAATTTTCAGAAAGTATAAATCCCAATAAGTTCAGACTTGACTGAGTTATGACTCATTAAGTGGGATTTCTGACAGAATCTGGTGCTTGGTGTTTTAAAGTAAGTTAACTGCCTCCATGAGTTGTGTGACACAGCCACTGCTGCTGTCATGATTAAAGGTTTAAGCACTGGGTTTAAGTCTAGTTGTTTCCTGTTTTATGTTGGAAGACTCTGCTTGTGTGTCATGTTTTGCTTTACACATCCAGTCATCCAGTCATTCAGTTTTTCCTGCCTTTTTGATTGCACTATTAGTTTCACCTGTCCCTTATTAGTCATCCCTCCCTAGTGTATTTAAGTCTGTGTTTTTCACTCTCTCTTCCTCCATTTGTCTGCGATTCTACATCACATTCCCAGTCCTGCGCTTGCTCCCATTTTATCTTCAGTGTTCCTGTTTTTGTCCCTGTGGCTATCCAATTTTTTTTTTCCTTAGTTTTTTATTTGATTTTCATCAGCCTGCTTTTGTTGCCTGCCCTTTAGTGTTTTTAGGATTAAAAATAAATTTGTTAATAAAGCTGACTGTTTGTTACTTCTACCTGCCTGCTTGGACTTTGCATTTGGGTCTTTCTTTTGCTAGTTATAAAAACTGGCACATTGGCTGACTTCCTGTTGCTTTTATGCTTCCTGTTGCTTTTATGCTGCATTCCAGAAAAACCTCGAACCTTGAAAATTTCTGGCCTCCTTCTAGAAAAAGTACAATGGAACTCTGCTCGAAGTCAGAATTCCTGCCATCACACAACAATGGCAGCACCCATGGGGAGGGGGTAGGATGTATTCATGTAAGGCTGGTGAATGAAATGTTTAGATATGTTTCCAGGTAACAAGTGCAGAAAATTAAATTGAAAGGATGCTGCACTGCTGAGAGTTCGCTTGTGCGTACACTTGTCTAAGGGACATCATTTTGTTATGGTCAGACAACTTTTTTGTTCACTTTTGGTGTATTGCACCTAGATCACTCGAAGGTCAGAAGATGGAAGTTCAAACTAGGAGATCCCTACCTCCTCAGCATTAGAACACCAGTATGTACCTATCCCTTTCATCCCACACAGTGTCTTTGCCTGATGTTATCTCCCTCTACACTGTGAGGCACCCTCTTGGGCTTCCTCAGGTTCCAAAGACTGATCAGTCTTATGCCTTACTCTCACTATTGACCATAACTACATGATAAGTGTGAATGTACACTACTCAAAATGAGTTAGGGATATCAGGATGTGGGTGCATACATTTTGCCCAACAGGATATTTGTTGCTTCAATGGTTTTACTCATGGAGAGTCATGTGTATCTGAGTTATGAAAAATGGTTTTGTTTGTTTGTGGAATCACTTCAGCACAGTTGTGGGCCTATAATTCGAAAGAGGGGTCAAACTCAAAACTCACAAAAATAGCTGTTATTAAGCAAAAATGTTTGTTTGTGGGCAAAATAAAGCACTGGATTATGAGTGAGTGTCCATCGCAGCCATTTGAAAAAGTCATGGTCAACTGATGTAAGCTGACTGAGCAGGAGCGCCACCTGGCTTTGGCAGGAATGACAGACAGCAACGTATTGGGAGGCATAGGGGTGAGTGCTATGCAGCTGTAAACATGCTGCAGCATGCAATATACTGGATATGTGATAAAAGTCAAATGAAATGTGTCACATTATTTTTGGGGACCAAGTATATTCACAAAACACAAAATAAAAATACAGATATGTACAGAATAAATCCCATTTGAGTAGTGTAAACATACGCACTATATTTGTGAATGTTGTTTCTTTTCAATCTATATTCAACACCTTTTAGCTAAATAAACTGATGGCTCTTTGAGGGAGCCTGTCCACACACTGTCAGAACCCATTGTCTAATCCAGCTGTGGCATGAACACTTCACAGTATATTTTACAGTATTATTTCTGAGGCAGGAAGAGTATGTAGTTACCTGCATGATTGCATCAAACCAGCCAGACTTTGAAAAAAGCCCACATCCTTCTTTTCTTTCAGATAATCCAACATTTTCTGTCAAAGAGACAAAGACGGACCAAAGTGGAATAAACATGTGAAAGAGAACCTCTTTGACAAACACAATACACTTCACAGTAATACTGGATTGGACTGCATATATAGTATGGTGAATTACAAAAAACATGATAGTTTCCATGATGATCTTGGAGCAACATTTATTATTATGATCCTGGAGCAACACCAAACTTTGATATCAGATTTCGCGTATTGTACAAATGCTGCCTTTCAGTCAGTGACAACAGCCGTCATAATATCCATATTCATGAAGTTCATAATGTTCAGTTTATGTTAACTTGTAAAATAGAGAAGACAATGTTTTCCTAGTCTGATTTGAGTATTTAAATGTTAATTTTATTAATCAAAAATAAAGTTTGAAATTAAGTATATGTTTCGGTCATTTAGGATGGGCCAGTTGTGCACCCACAATCCAACTCCTGGTCCAAAACTTTTGAGGGATTGGGGTTGCACAACAGAGTAGCAGAATATTAGAAACAGTCGAATGTTGTCAAGTATAATAATATCGCTAACTATGACATCAGTGCTAAAGCACACACATTTAATGAACTTCACTCTGACAGTGTCAACAAAAACTGAATATTTTAGGCTTCATAAAAGTAAACAATCCAGCAGAGCAGTTATATTGTTAGACTGTATTCAAATTTGCAGGTGTTCCCATGCTTTTTAAATACACTGCAAACAGTAACAATGTTATACTCATACTAAAACTGTACATGACAGAAACTGAGGTGGCTGAACACTGAAATACCTGCTGTACAGTAGAGTTTCCTCCATTGAGAATAGCTATGCCCAGCTTCAGAGTAGAGGCAACCATGGGACCCATCTCACCTGGTGAGGGAACAACACAGAGACAACAACTGGACATTAGTCTTATATCTGTCATTACCAATACCATTTATTCTGTTATATTTGTAAAAGTTGTTTTAGCAGTCTGTATAGTGCATCATTAATGGACACTGACTAGGGGTTTAACGGTATACCATGTATTCATTTCGAACTGTCAAGGTAAATGTGTTTGTCATATGAAGAATCCGTCTGACTAAGTCAGTCACTATGGTGAGAGCATAACCATTCTGATCCACACTCAGATCCAGACAGTGGCAGTAAAACCTAAACAGTGTACCTAAAACCTGTTTGCCAACTACCATTAAACAACAAATGCAGAAGATAGGATAAAGGAGAAGACACAGTGAGTAAATATGGCAGATATGGCTTGTTCAGCTGAGACATAGGAGCTAGATACTGGTCCCCTGCTTAATTCAAATCAGCTGTGTGGGAAATGTTGAGGTTTCCAGTGAACAACGCCAGCAAATGAGAGCGTGTAGTGGATCAGACAAGGATGGTGTGTCTGTGTTGTTTGACAATTGCATGTGAATGGAAACAAGAACATGCTAAAACATTACAACTTCTTCCTGCTGTTTTTAACAGCCTCTAGATGTGAAAGCAGAAAGGGCCAAAGACATTAACTATAAGCACGTTCAATCAACTCGTAGTGTTCTAGTACTTATGGTCTATTGTAGTGTTGTAGGATGTGGGAGGCGGGGCCTTCAGTAAATGAAACCTACCTTTGCTAGCACTGATGGTTTGAAGCACCATCTCAGCAGCTCCACGGTCATGCAGTCGAGCCTGTTGATACAACAGCTTCTGCTTCTCCATCTCCTTCTCCTATTCATGTGAAACAGGACACATGAACAGGCAGCAGCATACACAAGTTTATAGGCAAGACCATCATGGGGACTAACAGACAGACGGAGTGACTGATCACCTACTTCAAAACTCTTCACTTCCTCTCCATCCTCGTCCTCTTCATCATGGCAACTCTGAGAGAGCAAAGAGTGATATAGAAGAGAGTTATTTGTGGACAGCAGAAGAATAAGATAAAGCAAAAGGAAGAATTAACATAGTCAATATCATCATCCTGTGATGAGCTAGCTAATTCACTTTTAAGCAATGAGATGGTTGCTAGTACTGGTATTCCATAGCTGGTACCTTAGCCATGATGTCAGCATAGGCCATGTAGAGATTATCCTCATCCAGTTTACTACAACAGGAAACACACACATTAAGAGACTTTATTGCAGGATTGACTCAAACTACTCTGCTCTCTAATGTGAGGGGTCCCACTGGTACTGTTGATGCCACTGAAAAATTACACAGCTGGATACAACTTTTATCCACTTTAAGCTCTTTTTGCTTGTTCAAAATATGACGACTGGAAGCACAAAAGCCAACTGCAAACTGAATCAGCCCAGTGTGGAACAGCAAAGAGCAGAGATAAACACGTGATCTGTGAAGGGAGTTAAACATCTAGCAAATCAGACTGATAGAAGGATAGCCCTTTTTTTTTACTAGATGTGTAAGTAGGCAGTATTTTGTCAAAATATCAACTCAATTATGTTGAAGAAGAAAATACCTCATATTTGGGAGAACCTTGTATCTCACATAATATGTCTGAGAACCCACCACTTTTCTGTGAGGGCTGTTCTGCTGAACAGCTGAATGAGCTGATGCAGTGGATCAATGTGATTCACCCCCTCCTCTTCCTCAGATGGTTCCTGTTCCCCTGGTTTCTGAAACACACACAAATTCACATTTATATGAGACATATGATACACACTGAAAAAAACAGCAGCCTTATGGACTTTACCTTGGAGCAGAAGAGATTCTGCCAGGAGTCAAAATATTTCCACTTGTCTTACATCTGTCTTGAAATAAACTTACAGCGAGGTCCTCTATGAGTTTATCTTCGAAGTAGTGTTCCTCTGCCTCAATCCAGGACTTCTCATAGCCCTGCAGGAACAAGTTCACAGCCCGGTGCCTAGTTTGGTGGAGAAACAATAAAAACGTAGTAATATTAATGAAATGTTCATATTTTCATGTCTTTTTTTTTTTATAACATACACCAGGGTGCCAGATGTATAAAAGATGTGTATGCAAAAACAAACAGAATGTGTGGTAAGAATATGTGTACCTCACACATACTTCAGACCAGTGTATACATGTTTTCCTAGACACAACTGCAGGTGAAATGATAAAGTGGACATAAAATATAAAGTAAGACACTTCGAGTACAACATTGTTTAGGCTGTTTGCTAATTTCACTGATCGTGTTAGGTATTATCATACAGTCCGCAAAATGTCACATCAAAGGCACATTCATAAACTGAATTTTATCATTCTTTTTATTTACATTGGAGCCATTACTTTATTGTTATTGATCTTTTCATTTTCAAGTCTGTTTCAATATGAGGTCTAACAACAGTGATTATTGAGATTTTACCGTGATCAGGGTTTACAGGTACATGTGCGAGAGCTATTAATAGCCACAGCCGTGCGTAACGGTCACAGATAATGACAGCTGTTCTGATGCTTTTGGAGAACCTTACTGATGAAACACAATCAGTAGTAGTTTTTGTTATTTGCTGTTCGTCTAATTGACAAGTTTAATGAGTTGAGGAGCAGGCATGTTTATGGGCGTTTTTGTACATCCCCTCATGGATAATTGCGGGAGTGGAAATGAAGCTCAGGCAAGTGCTCTTGTTTTCACAATGACTGAGCTGTGTATGCATATTTCTGTCTAGATGCATACACACATTTTTAGTCATGAATCTAGAGTGTTTTATGCATCTGGTCCCAAATGTACAGTACACACAGTACACACTCTGTATATCCTGCATGTGTGCATCGATGTGTGTGTTTGCATAACTTACCTAGGTAAGTTATAGAGTGGTGCCATCCTGAAGCAAGCAACCACTGCTCTCTTCCTCTGTTTGGACAGCAGTTTGTGCCACACAGCCTTCTTGCTGCGCTGAGGATGTTCAACCTAAACACACACACTGAACCACTCAGTACGGAAGACTCACCAACTGGAGGCCACAAAGCCCAAATCTCTAGTCTTATAAGGGAACAAACATGCTTATGTCTATTTTTGGGGCAACTTTAACTCCTCAATCCATCATCAACACAGAATAATAACAGTTAAATAAACCTTGAAATAACCTTACAGAACTGGAGATATAATACGACTACCATTGCCTGTACTGCCACAATTAATGAAATACAATGTTCCAAATGTCTTTTGTCCTGTGTTGTCTATTCTTCTTATAACACAACACATGCACGCACACACACACACACACACACACATGCACACACGCACATGCGCGCACACACACACACACCTGGTCTAGGTGGAAAAGGACATGAGCGATGCTAAGGACTCTCTCTACAGTCTTTTCTGGGTCGGAGGTGTCCTCATAGTGGTTTGGGAGGTCTCTGTACAGAGCCATCTGCCAACGAATAGCTGGGTCCTCCAGCTGTACAAGACACACACATACATACAGTCAAACACTTAGAGGACGTGTACTAAAGTATATATTGAGGCTGTGCACCACTATTTAAGACTTGGTTTATATGTATGGATTTGAGCTAGATAGATAACCATATGTTGGATCTGGTTGGTTATCATACAGACTGTCCGCTACAAAACCTTTAAATTTCTCTATAGTTTAAATATAAAGCATGAGGTCATCTATAGTTTACTCCAAATGTACTTGCTGTACATTAACTGTAGGTTAATTACAAGCTGAAAGTTTTCTTACCTTTCCCTGTAAATGGAGATTGTTCCTGATGATCTCTCGAACTTCATCCTCTGTATCTTTCTGTTGAGAGAGTAAATGCATGGTCCATTGTGAGACAAATATAACCATTCAATAAAAGGTCCTGAATGACATAAAACAACAGCAAATATATAGTAAGCAAATGGAAAAGATAATTTAAAACTCTAATTAGCGGTCACAGTATTGTGATCCTGACTGAAGGATTCATTGTACTGTTAATGTAGATTTTCTATAGAATTATTGCCAATATTCAACTATTCGCATGTATTCAATGGGTACTGGACTTGTAAATTGAAGTGTTTCTGTATTTATTTATTCCACATCAATTAATTTGTGTTGGGAAATGATGCTACTTGAAATTTAAAGTAAGCATTTCACCTGAAGTGAGTGAAAGTTCATGTATCGTTAATAAAGATTAATAAAACTATCAAGTCAAGTGGTTCATATAGCCCCTTGTCATATGGATGTCTCATACAATAGATCATTTTTTATTATGCGGAAGCAGTTTTCCTACCTGGGTGAAACGGTTCTTAGCCAGTGCGATGAGCTCTTGTTCTCCGGGGGCACAGATGTTGAGTCCAACAGGCAGCAGGCGCTTCAGAGTTGCAACAATCAGACTCGTCTGCATCGAGTATCGATCTCCCTTTCTCTTCATTTTCTTCCTCTCCTGGTCTGAAACTATTCCCTGAGGCAAAGGTAAACATCAGAATACAAGAAATACACACAAGTATTGATTAAGTTTCATGTTGTGTACCTCCTTATGCAGACCTAAATTCACTCCACACCCCTTCTATACATTTGTCAATACCTTTGACATCTTACACTTGGTGTCAGTGATGAGGAAGGACATGTTGTTGATCTCATTCTGGACCACAAAGTTCTGCTCTTCTCTCTTGAAGTTCTAGAGATGAAAACACTCATCATTCATCACTCCAGGGTTATATTGTTATGAGCTGAACACACTGCTCGCATGGGCAGCGCAAGTCTTGCTCTTTATTTCAGCATCCATGTTAACAGGTTAGAGCAGACACAGTGAGTAGCGTGGCTCACATGCATGTCCAGCAGTGGTGTGTCATCTAGTGATTCAGAGTCTCGCCTATTTTTACCATGACATGCGAGCGGTTCTCAGCAAAAATAGACCTGAAAATGACCTGTAGATAGGTCAACAGACATCAACATCACACCAGTGCTTCGCTACAGTTTTACTGTCTGTAGATGTAGAGTATGTCACAGACATGAAGAGAATACACACCTGTGCACTCTTTTCTGAACATCAGAATGTTAGCATTGTCAGAGCTATCTTCTATCGTGCTCAGTTGTTTACCGCTCACTGTCACATTTTAAATCAGCAGCATGTTACTGTGCTACTTTACATTCTACTAAATGATTTTCTTACATGAGACTTGGCCCAGAAGATGAAAACCTCGGCTACCATGCGGAACAGCTCCTCAGCCTCTGGGTTGGACTCCTTCAGCCATCTGGCCCTGTCAGTATATCAAGGCAGTTTAGTGATAATGGCACCAGTAAGTGTTCCCTGTGCAGTTTTAGACCTCAAGTAGTGCTACAGAGCTGTTTGATGAATGGGTCCCTGTTTTGTTTATCACATGCAATTTGCTGACATATTACACTGTGACTAATTGTGTCACACTAATGTACTAATTAACTAATGGTGATAACAAGCCAAGATATGCATTACTGTGACAACAAAGGCGGGGAAGAAGAAGACTGCAAGCTAGTAAACATGGATGTAAACAATACAAGATTTAAAGTGCTTAAAAATCTACTTTGCAAATGTTTAATTAGGAAGAAAATGCACTCAGTAAACCTTTCAGAGTTCAAGGACACAAACAATGTATTTTGTTGTTTAACACGAATGTAAATATAACTTTTGTTTGCTCACAAGGAGTATCCTTGTGAGCAAACAAAAGTTATGTAAAGTTATTAAACAGGACAACTTTAAGCATCTACTGGACGGGCATATATCACATTGTGTAATTCATTTGTGATGTAGGTCATGGTATGGTATGGTATGGTATGGGATGGTATGGGATGGGATGGGATGGTATAGGATGGTTAACCATTCAATAGAGCAGTGTACCTGTTGTAGTCCACAAATCTTATGAGGAGAGGGTAGAAGGCATACAGGTCTCTGACCAGTATGGTGAACTGGTCCATGATGAGGAGCTCTGTCTCTGACATCTCACCCCTTCCCTCTGCCTTACTGTGTTCCTCATCCATTAGCACAACTGCTGCTTTCTACAGGACACATTGATAGATTGATTGATTTCTCATAATCTAAATACCACATATATTGTGATCTTAACTGAAGTAGCAGTATTATAATCATACTTTTAATTTCGTATGAATGTTATAGGACATTGTAATCTAGAATGAAAGCTAAGTAGAGTATCAGTTCAGGAGAGAAAACCATATTAGACAAATCTGTGGAAACTAGTGCAAAGGAGCTGCTATTAAATTTTGGGACAAGAGTAGATGAAAGTCCAAGCAGTTATTTTGTTTTGCTGGCAGACGAAACTAAATCATTTAAAATAACACGTCAGTGTAAACAGTCACATCTTTACAGTGACTTACCCTAACACTGTATTTAGCAGTATTTTAGGCTAATTTTCACCTGAACCTGTGTGAATATGATTGAAATATTTACAGATTAAGAACACTGCATTAGAATGACAAACTTCATGTGAAAGTCCACCTATATTGATGATGAGCAACAAAACAATTTATAATAAATAATAAAATGACCAGACATACTTTTTTGAGTTTCTCCATCAGAGGCAGGAAGTGGGTCTTGAGAAGCTGGGCTTTGGCTTTGCTGATGATTGGCTGAGAAAATACTTTAAAGCAACAGAGATGGGGTTAATTTATCGTTATATTGATTAAGCATAGAACAATACATATTCAACTATTTGACAAACACATAGAAACAAAAATATTAAGCTTAACATTAAATGCACTTTTAAAAATTGCATTCTTTAAATAAAGTCATTATCACTATTCTGAAACACATCTCAAGGTAACATGAGAGGTAACAGATATGGAACACACACACACACAGATATCATGTTTACCTGCCAGTCTTTTCATCCAGGCACCTTCATCTATTCCCAGGTTGTTGTAGATGATTTTGAGAATGTTTCCCAGCAGAGTGTTCATATGTTCAGAGGTCACAGAGGTGCAGCAGCTGTCAGCTTTGTCTGGGTTGCTCTCTGGTCCGTGTTCCCACCAGTGAGACATGTAGCTGCACAACATTGGCAACACCACCTGCAGAAAAAGGAAAAACGCATACTGCAGGTTAAACAATCATGACATTCCTCTGCTCCACATCCTGTCATGGTGCAGTTAAAGCCCCCCTTGAGTGTATTTTGGTGTTTTTATATTTCATATATATATTTCAGAGTCATTTCCTGGCACTGTTGATGAGCCATACTATTCGGTGAATATTTTTTGACAAATAACTGCTCAATTCTTAGTCACTAAATTGAAGCTGTTGCTAATATGGAATAATGACATATGACTATAGTAGAATCTGGGAGTCATATGTCATCCTCCAATATGGGTTACAAAAAGCAGCGTGGCTTCTTTAAGAAACAGGGCAGTGCGTAGTGTGTGAGTGGTCGAGCAAGAGAAGGACAGATAGTTTCTGTATTTCTGTGTTAGTGACCAGAGCAGAGAGGGAAGTTTAGCAGAGAAGTTGTCTCGTAAATGTACAGTAGAAGTTACAGGTTGACATTGCAAAAACTCTGCATCTGCTCAATATACAAGAAGAACTTCTGTTTGAGTGACAGTTATCACTATCCCTGCTTATATTCATGCAGCTTGTCCATGCTAATATCGATGCTATTGCTAATCCATGCTAATGATGTTGATCTTGCCAGAACAGCAATCTGGTTGCCATGGTAATAACAGTGTATGACTATTAACCATGCCCCCATTTTCTGTTTGAGAAAGAACGTTGACCATTAGACAGGAAGAAAAACTGAGGGGGGATTTAAAGCTTCCTGTTGACAGTTTGGCAATTAACTCACACAGATAAAAACATTGGAGGAGCATTACTGGGTTCCAATGAACAGAGGCTTAACATCTCTAATTTTCAATGAGCAATGTGTGAGGTGTCCCTGGCACTCGCTAACACTATGAAAGTTATAGCACCCTGAAGAAAAAGGTACAACAGAAATATGGTTGATATGCATTTTTAAGGAAGTTAGTTATATATCCCACCTCCATGACATGAGGCATCTGAGTGTATCTCATGCCAGACTCTGCTAGTTCCATGATCTCCTCCAAAGACTTCTCTAAGTTTGGGATGAGAGGACAAACCTCCCCAACCTGCCCTGGAAGACCTAGAGCTAAGAGGTGGAAAGAGAAATGTGGTCAAACAACAAACATAAATATAAACGTGAAAGCATACTTTATTGTGATGTGGACTAGTAATGGAGAATGCTAGTTCACATCCTGGGCATTGCCGAGGTGCCCTTGAGCAAGGCACCGACCCCTAACACTGCTCATTGGGCGCCGTGCATGTGGCAGCCCATTCACTCATCTCCTCTATACACTGTGTGTGTGTGTGTGTGTGTGTGTGTGTGTGTGTGTGTGTGTGTGTGTGTGTGTGTGTGTGTGTGTGCATGTGTGTGTAATGTGAGTGAAAAAGAGAATTTCCCCATTGTGGGATTAGAAGGGATTTTAAAATAAAAAAAAAATTTTAAAAAAAAATTAATTATTACATTTTTATAAACATATTGACAATGTTAAACTTGTATCACGCACAGAACGTCGTTAGTTACCCTCACCTAAAGACATTACTTTTCAATCATCTTATTTCATCACCTGCTGAGCCATCAGTAACTCCCGCACATAAGTGTTGTGTTTTTCTGTTTTTTTTCTTTTTATTAAAAAGAAAGTGGGAGCAACTAGTGTTAGCCGTCTTTCTTTAATGGGTCCAGTTGTGGTGATGGAAATAGACCAGACTGTCAGAAGTCAGGAACGGGTAGTGTTATCTCAGCACTCTGTATATTACTCTGTAATTTGAATCTCAGAGTAACTAACAGAGTCTTGCATTGCATTAAGAGTAAACATAATTCTCAAGGTATATAATTACTACAGCACTTGTATATATTGAGCACCCTTGTACGTGAAATGCAACTACACGGAGCAGCTAAAGAGTGAAATGAAAATCACATTGAGCAGTACCTGCTCTGTCTTTAGCTCCTTTGCTATTGTAGATGGAGAAGCTGTTGAACTTGTTGATGTGATGTTCAAGGAAAGCAACAGGGAAGGCTGCTGAGAAGGCAGCTAAACATTTGCCTAATGCTGGACGCTGTCTGGAGAGAGTAGAGTAGGAAAGAGAGAGGAAGAGGGAGAACATTTTTTTTTTTTCATTAGGAGTCATTTAATTTTTTTCTTTTTTTAAATAAATCGAATAATGTCAAAATGAATAACCAAAACGTTCAGCAGGGTTTCCTCAAACTGAGAAAAAAGTCCCAATAAGACAACATGCTGACTCCTGTAAACTGTTTACCAGTACAATAACTGTTAGAAGAGGAATGTGTACATATCTGGTAATGATACAAATTTTTTTACTTAAATGTTCTACTGTCCAGCAGTAGCTTGTGGTGCATGTGTAACGTTTAGCAGCTATATTTTCCTGTCTTTCTAACTTAAATATTTTCAACAGTCAAATACAGTGCTTGCTGGAGAAAGATGCACATCATACATGGGGTTCTTAAGCTGAGGCATATACTAAGACGCAAGTTCAACATACCGAGGATATGTTGCATTTATAAGGCTTGACTAACTCTAACAATCGCAATCACACTAAACTTTCACGCAAAGGCGGTTATTGGCTCAATAAGTCAACCCAGGTTTTCTGCATCTCGCCGAGGCTGAATTTGACTTGTATTGTACCGTATTGGGGATACTGTACCTCTCCACATAGATGCTTTTGTTGGTTCCCAGGAAGTATAGGCTATTGAGGATTCTGTAGCAGGAAACCTGGACATCATCCACTGGAAGAAGAGAGGCAAACAAAACTGACTGCAGTTTACATTTGAGGAAGCAAATAAAACAAACAAAAAAAAAACAAACAACAATTATAAAGTTTTGCTTCAGAATAAAAGAGGAGTTTTATGTTGTACATGAAAACGACCTCCTTGACGCTAATAAGTCAGGCTTCAGGACTGCTCACTCCACTGAGACAGCCCTCCTCACAGTGACTGAGTCCCTCCGTGCCGCCAGAGCCTCATCCCACACATCAGTCCTCATCTCCTCGACTTATCCTCTGTGTTTGTCACAGTCAACCACCAAATCCTCCTCTCCAGCCTGACCGAACTTGGCATCGCTGACTCTGCTCTAACCTGGTTCACATCATACCTGACAAATCGCACCTTTCAGGTCATGTGGAATGGCTCCTTGTCCAAACCTTGCTTTCTGGAAACGTGTCCCTCAAGGATGGACCTGTCAGTCACTGTCGAGGACTACATGGTACCGCTTTCATCGACTGCGAGGAACCTGGGCGTAATCCCCGACGACGGACTATCCTGACCTGCCCCCCCAAACATCACCACGGTGGCCCGATCCTGCAGATTTGCCCTCTACAACATCCGCAGGATCCGGTCTTTCCTCACAAAGGACGCAACGCAACTCCTGGTTCAAGCGCTGGTCATCTACCACCTGGACTACTGCAACTCACTCTTGGCTGGACTCCCAGCCTCTGCGACTAAACCGTTGCAGCTTATCCAGAATGCTGACCCCTCCTCCTCCGTGACCTCCACTGGCTTCCTGTTGCGGCCCGCATCCGATTCAAGACGATGGTGCTGGCCTTCAGTGCCGTCAACGGAACTGCACCCATCTACCTCCAAACCCTGGTCAGACCACACGCCCCAGCGCGAGCACTTTGCTCTACTACATCAGCTGGCTGGCTGGTACCGCCATCACTGAGAGCAAACAAAGGTCGCTCAGCGAAGTCACGACTCTTCTCTGTTCTGGTGCCCCAGTGGTGGAACGAACTCCCGACCAAAGTCAGGACGGCAGAGTCACTCGCCATCTTCCGCAAAAAACTCAAGACTCACTAGACTCACCCCCAAAAAGTACTTTTATGTTCCTACCCTTAGCACTTACATCATAGCACTTATGTACTTAAGGTATCCTCGATAGCAGCTACTTTGCTCAGATGAGGGCTTGAAAATTGTTCCTATTTTTTTGTTTCTACTTTATCGACGGTGATATGTTGTGGTTTTTTCTTGTGACAAATGTACATGTAAGTCGCTTTGGACAAAAGCGTCTGCTAAATGCCCTAAATGTAAATGTAAATGTACATCTGACATTATCCTTAAAAATGAAACATGAAGACATTAACTGTTCTGATTTCACCTCAGTCATTTGCAATGTGAACAACAAACGTCAGTACGCACATATGAGGTCTTCTCCGAACATGTTTTGTCCAATGTGTTCAAACAGGGAGGAGAGGACGGGCAGCAGGGCAAAGGTGGTGTAGTTGATGATCTGAGTGACACCTCGTGGCTGCTCTCTGCTGTGGGTGAACTGACCCAGCTTCAGGTTCTCCTGAGTCTTCTCCAGATCTTCTGCTGCACTGTCGAAGAACGACCGCAGGGCGGCCTTCACTGACTCCAGACCAGTCTTCATCACTGTCCTGATACATGTGGAAAGGATAGGATAGGTTTGACATTACTGTTTTTACAAGATAGATCAACTGTATTTTAATGCAAGAAAGTGCAAGAAAACACACATTCTATGACTTGATCACTGCCCCTGAAAATAATTTAAACAAATGACATACTCGTGAATAATAAAGAAACGAAAAGGAAACAAAGACAGACAAACAGCCAAACCATATTATATCACAGGTAAAATGCCAGGATCAGACTCTTTCAAAGAAAGAGCCGGACATTTAAGCCAGGTTTGGTACTTTTAATAAAATGATTTGTTTTTATCTCTTCTGCCCCTAAGCAGGACATTTTAATGGTCAATATGAAACGCCATTTCTAGGCTGATTCCTCTCAATGTATCTGAGCCCAGAATACAGCTAACAACACAGTTTCTCATTTTCATAACATGTAAACATTACTGGCTTGCTATTTCCATTTAAAAATTATACTGATACGTCAGTACAGAGCCAGGACCTCAGTTTCGATAAGAGGCAGAAATCTGCCACATTTTGGAAATGCAGCTCTGAGAGTATTCACCATCCCAAAACCTTGAAAAGGAACCACTTTTCTTTTTCTTCCACTCCTTGATCTGTGCATATTCTACATTTACATAATGATTCATTCCATAATAAAGCCCTAGGAGGCAAGTGAGAAAAAAAATCTGGTGAAAGGTGAAAACGAAGGGTTCGTGGTTCCTTAAATTTTTTTTATCTGTGAAACAGTTGGGAATAAAAGGTTTTGCCAGAATTTTAAGTGTTTGTTGTGGTAATACTCACCTTGGCCACAAGAGACAGACATTTACCCCTACGCCATGTTAGTACTAAAAACATTCTTATTTTCTTCCAAGTCAATTTCACTTCCTCCATTCACTCAAGGTACATATATTGTGTGAGGCGAAGAGAGGAGATTATTTCATCCTTTCACATCTTTACTGTGTGCGAGGGGCACCGTGACACGCAACAGCTGTCAATCAAATTCCCTCAGAGAGATTAACGACTATTTGGCCAGGTTATCATAAACAGCAGTTATCTTATCATTGAAAATGTTGTTAAAAGTAAGTAAGTTAAAATTGTCTGATAATACAACAATGGTGATACAAGTTAATTTGAGGGAAATTAAAGCCTAGTTCAGAATAAATAATTGGAAAAATGAATGACAGCTTGCTTGCTGCTAAGTCACACCAAGTGGATGTTAACGGTCACCCAGTGGTTGACAGGGCTCACAGTAAAATAATGGCTTGTTTATTAAAAAAAATATGGTAAAAATATGAAATGTGAAAAATATGGCTACAAAATAATTGGGACTCCCCTCAGAGATAAACAAATGAGTTTAAAAGACTGGCTTATTACACCACACAAGCCCTTTAGGTACTAAGGCTTAAAGGGCCCTTCTGCTGCAAGCATCACATTGAAATCTCCCAGATGGAACACTTCATAAAAGTACAGAAAAACATTCTGCCCACATGACCCTGCGCTGCTACAACTCCATCCAAGGGGAAACATTGTTACCTTTAACATTATTCACACACACACACACACACACACACACACACACACACACACACACACACACACACACACACAGTGTATGTCTTTCCTTACCTGGCATCCAGGCTTTGTCCTAGTATCTGCAGACAGTTGACTATGGATGTTGCATTGTTACCTGGAAAGTAGACAGGATTATGTGACAGGAAACCCTCTGACAGTAGGAACTGAGGTTCCTGTCTGTCAGGAGTATGAATAGTCGAGTACTAGAGCACACACAAAACAACAAAACAGCCCTCTTCAACTCAATAAGAGCAAAGAAAAACAAATCTTAAGACTCAGAAGTTTGTGCTTAATAACATAGCAGAGTATCATATTAAAAGAAAAAAGATGTTCCTTTAAAAATAAAAGCTTATCATTTTATATTCATAAGTGAGTAATACAATCTTATTAATTCCAAGCCTTTAACATTGTCAACAGGATGAGAACGCAATAATCTGACAGCCTGATAAATATTAAAAATAAATATCTTTTATTTTGCTAAATGTGTCTGTTTCCAGTTGTTTCAGTCTGCAGAGGTGGAACATCTTTTGACTTTGAAGCTCCCGAATAATTTGAACAATTGGCAATCCTCACCACACACAGCTGCTGAGCAGAGAATGAGTATACACACACCCACAATATCATGCATGTTTGCACAAACATCCATGCACACACTATTTGATAATGTTCTTATGTTCATCCTCTATCTGTCTCTCAGTCCCACAAAAGCACATAGCTGTATATCGACAATAACAGATGCAAACCCCTATGGAATAACTTATTCTATAATGTGTCGCAGACAGAAGTTCCTATGTAATATGATATGTAAGTAATTTTGGATCTTCACTCTGTCCTCAGTATTGCTTGCACAAATATATATTTTGCTCAGTAAATGGTCAAAGGCACAGCACCGACTTAGATCAATTCCCTAGCATCTGATCTTAACATTTAAAAGGTACCCAGTGGAGTTTTTGACCACTTGTAGTGCTGTACACGTCCATGTGGATCTCCTGATTTGTTACAATTCAATACACATTCCTGCCAATCATTTCAGATGCTTCAACTGATCTACAGCTTGCTGGAACATAAGAAACAAAGCAATGTGCAAACAAAGGCAGTGAAAAAGAAGAGTGCTAGTAACTTGACTCAATGTAAACAATGCACATTTCAAACTTTTCAGAAAAATCTAATCAAATGTTTTGCAAGGAAAGAATTATATTGAACAAGTTCTCTATTCCTCAAGGATACATGCAGTTGGTTTTGATGAGGTTTTCAACAGTCATGTTGTTTGTTTACAAGAAAATTAAACAGGACACCTTTAACCAATGTTTTCCTATCCCTAATCAGAATCCACTTCATATCATTCAGAGGACCTGAAGACCAGAGTGAATCCATTCCTACAGACAAGGTACATAATACTCAAGCTTCTGGTGTTTCTTTGTATTGCTTGAAACACATTATGGACAAATAATGGCCAAATTATTTGAATACATATTCACATCCCACTGAGCAAGCAATGTCTGTGGACGGACATGATATGTTGATATCATGTCCGTCGTTTTGGACAACATATCATGTCAGTTAGGCCAGGCCATGATCTGGACATCCATTGACGGCCAGAATTAGTCGATAAATGACGTTGAGAAAAGACGTCCAATCAGGCCATAATCTAGACATCCACTGACATCCAGAATTAGTTGAGAATAGACGTTCATACTGGCTATGATCTGGACGTCCACTGACAGCCAGAATTAGTCGATAAACGACATTGACAAAAGACGTCTGGCAAGCCCATAATCAGTTGATAAAAAACACTGAAAAAAGACCAAAGAAAAAAGATGCCAGTTGGGGTGGAGAGACAGCATGGCTAAGAGACAGTGTATGCATCTTCCCATGGCCATATAAACGTCTATACAACGTCCAGAAAAGACGTATAAAAAACTTTCATTCTGGCTCCCCAGAGGACGTCTTCTAGACGTCTTTGGATGTCCATAAATGACATCTAAAAGACGTGATCTAGACCACTTTTTGCTCACTGGGATTATTCAATTTATTCAATTTATCTGTAATGCTCTGTGGTTAAAAACATGAAAAGAACAAACAGTGCCTAAAATAAACATCTTAATATGTATTTTGGAAAAAATCCAAAATACATATTAAGATGTTTATTTTAGTTCAGATTTCTGTTCTGGAAATTACTGACAGTTTCAGATTTAAATTCCTACCTGACCTAAATATAATATAATCACCAAAGTTGATTTACCTAAACGTGGGTATGGTATCAGCACTAGAATTGACAAGAAGTTTTAAGCAATACCCATGCAATTCATCAATAAAAGAAATACTTGTCGACAGCCAACATTTGCCTATTAATGCTTCCAGCAGACACAATCCAAAATTAACTCTCCTGTTAGCTCTGGTTTGATCACCACCAACTCCTGAGAATAATTTCTGGCTCTTCAGCTGCTAAATGCTCCACATTGTTCACCAGCTGAAATCTAACTGTTTCGGCTGTTTAGTGCTGAGCACATAGTGCTGATGAAATGAGACTGAACCAAAACAGTCAAGTTTGAGGCTTATAACCAAAACAATGAGCTAAAATAATTATTATTACTAAGCTCAGTAGAGCTGAGAGGAACTGCAGAGTTGGTGATGATATTCATTCATACGGCACTCACACTCAGAACAACAGCAGAGTGGGAGCAGAAGTGGAAACATTAGGCATGAGCGTCCTTACCAAATAAGGATATCCTATGTCTGACAAGAACTCCCAGTTTGCAGAAAAGACTGAAAAGATTCAATGAAAGGAGAGGAAGAGGTAGAGAGGGAAACAAAGAGATAAAAGAAAGGTGTGAGAGAGAGCCAGAGAAGGACAAGGAGAGAGCAGGAGAGATATAAAAGGCACACAGCCTGATGTCAAGCTGTTGAGACTGCAAATAGCTCAATGACTGATATACGCATGTATTCAATTGGAAATAACAGTCAAAGGCCTTATTCAACATTTTAACAACAGTACACAGAAACTTGTATTGTATCCTGCAGTACTGGCATTGTTGGCTTCTATCTGGCTGTTGCTGTATCATGTGCGACACTCACCTGGTCACCATCTCCTTCTCCTTGTTGGAGGCGTGGCCACCGCTGCTGATTGGATGGATGGCTGTGGACAGGAAGTACAGCCTGTGGTTTTTAAAGTACTGATCCACCAAAGGCAAGACGACCTGAGGGTTAAATGACATAGATACTCAATGTGATTACCGTCTGTCTATCTTTAAAATAGAAAAAACTGGGTTAAAAGTCTTTAAAACTATTGTTTTTGGGTTTTTTGCAGTCAGTGTCATTGCAACACTTGTCATTCAATGCACATAATTTGGTTAAATCAAAAAATACATTTAAAATAATTGGTGAGCGTTAAGAAGTCTTGCTAAAGGGCACCTCAATGCTACTATTTTATGCTGCTGGCTTACCTAAAATTGTCCCACAGTCTTTCACTAAATAATCATTATCTATTTCACACAAACTTTCAACTATTTAGAGGCCTGTGTTCATACAACTGGAATTGCAAATAATTTCAACATAAATGCTATCAAAGATCAATTTAAAGTTCACCCAAGAATGAAACACCCTCGGCATAAGGTGTAACTCATGCATCCATTTTGGACAGGGTGTGCAGTAACAGTTTTAAAAACAGTTTGGGATCTCTGGGCTTCCAGAAACTTCGATTACACTGGACAAGTAGGTTTTTATTTTTTGTTTAAAAACAAGTCCCCAGCTACTTCAGTGGTTTAGAAGAATGCTGCAACATTGTTTTGCTGTGAAGCTTAAGAAATGTTTTTGTGGACTATGTAACTTCACCCAACTTTTCATCAGCATGGGAGTAAGTAAATAATGACTGAATTTAAATTTTTCAGAGAACTGTTCCTTTAAGTTATGCTGTGTCAGGAACAACTATATGGCACATCCAAAATTGATTTAATGGTTTATACTACATGTGCAGTGTAGATCAAATGTTTCTTTTGTTAATTATCGGTTAATAGGAAGTAATTTGAATTAATGGCAGTTTTTGTAACCCCTATGCGATGATTTGGAATAGGCTACTGTTGCAGACAAGTGATTACTGTTCGATAAGATAATCTTCATATTGCACACCCTCAACTTCAGTGGTTTCTTCAGGAAATGTAAACCCATAGTTCAATATGGTGTTTGAAAACATTAGATAAAAACACTCAAAGGTCAAAGTTAACATAGTTAAATACTTAATGGATTGATAAATCAAATAGAGTGATGAGGGCTGACCTTTCCAAAGAACTTAATCTGCTGCTCATGAGGAATCTTCTCCCCCATCTGTCGTGTTCCTACATCTAAAACAGGAAGAACACAGTCAATGTCAACAAGATCTGGACAAATTTACATGGTGACATTCACTTGACATCTGCACATTTCTTGAGATGGTTCAATATTTCAATCCCATTCCATAAATCTTACAGGCATCAATTTGTGGCGCAAAGTGAAAAGAGTATTCAGTGTGGTAGCCAATACCCTCTTCATCAGTAACTACCAGACTGTGTTCTTCAGCTTGTAAACTGCACAGAGGGAAGTACACTTGCAACTCCAAATATAAGATTTAAAATAATTTTCACACTGGACAAGTAGCTGGATACACACTGTGATTTAGAAATTTATTCCACCTGTCTTTTTTTTTCATGTCTATGGATTCAAGGCAGATTCACATGAGTCTACACGTGTTATGTCTGTAAAACAGCCCCCCTTACTTCTTTAAATTGTTAGTGGTGCATGGTGCCTTATGTTACATCACTAGAATTAGCCATCCTGAATATATGCCTTCCCACCACTGGTGTGTAGGTTTACAGAGAAAATAACAGCGGGGACTGTTTGACACATTGTGTGGTGCTGGTGTGTCTTTCACAAAATCCCTGCACCAGGAAGCGCTTTGCTTCAGGGAGTCGGTGCTGTCAATAGCAAACTAGGCATTCTAATGATCTGCATGGCCTTATCTAAAAACAAGTAGGCAAATTAAAACTGCATACAATTTACACTCACATAAATTGTAGCCACCCACTCAGCATGTAGCTGTTATTTCGATGATACAGAACCCCTTCCTCTCTGCACCAGCCAGATAAATTTAGCCCACAAAAAGTATTTGGTATGGATATTGCATTATATTAATTTCAAAGCTGTAATTTCCTTATTATTCACTGAATAACATCTCACCAAACTCCATCATGTGTTGCTGTGCCTGGTCTACGTATGTGATGAGCTGCTGGAGGAAGGTGTAGGCAAACCGTTTCTCTATAGCTGGAGTGTCCAGCTCCTGAGACTTCACCCCTCTGGAAATAACAGACACAATCTTGAAGGAATAATCTGACATTTTGGGAAATATGCCGACTTTTCATATTACCCAGATTAACAAGAAAGGATTGATACCCACTGGATATCTGTGCATCCATTACAGAGAGTAAGTGGGTCAACTGTACACAAAATCTCAAAGTTGTAATTTTTAGCTGTCACTGGGGTAGCTAGCCAAACAGTTTTGCTCTTCTTATACTGTCTGCGGTATGTTTGGATAAACACATCCAGTCCATCATACTGGAGGACAGGACTTTGGCCCAGACATATGAGCAAACAGGCATATTTTGTGAAATTCCATACTGTCCCTTTAAAGCAACATTATGTAACTTTTCTACCTTAAAATAACAGCTTCAAAATCATCTTGATGGTACAGTGTCTTGTAACCGGATGAATGGTGTCTCTGTCACAGCCACTCCGCAACTCACTTGTTTCTGCACTATGTATCTTCAGTGAGAGGGTAGGATCACAGAGTTTTCAAGACATAACATTTTTATGACTTTTCTTTGTAGTTAGCACCTACATAATGTTGCTTTAAGCTTGTCAAAACAAACCCAGAAGATATAGACACTGTTACACAAACTGTTAAGCAAATATCGCAGCTTATACTTGAGTTCAACCAATCAAACTAATACAAACTCTTGCTTTATAGTACCTCCAATCGGTGTGTAAAGTGTAGAGCCTATTTCCTACCTGGACACAGTGTAACCGTTGATCTGGAGGAACTTGAGAATGTCTTGTGCTTTTTCTCTGTCTTTGGATTTCTCTTTGGCAGTCAGTGTATCATAGGGAACCAGCAGAGGATGGTTTCCTCCACCTTTAGACAACAGCAACACAGCAGGATCAAGAATGAAGATAACAGGCTGACACAGACAGGACCAGTATTTGTTTGAGCACCCTTTTCAATGGTCAGTAAAGCACACTGAGCCTCAAACGCATTCATATTTATTTAATTCAGTATTAGTGTCCTTGCTATCAGCTCAGAGGAAATTAGTGTACTTTGCTTCGTTAATGATCTGTATCCTAGTTCAAATGCACAGTTGAACAGTTCGTAATGAGTGGAATAGCACATTTACACCGCTAAAATGCAGACTATTATGTCCAAAACGTATGCTGAAACTCTGGTCTGTGTCTTTGTTTCATCAAATAATGGCAACAATACAAAATTGGTGGTGATGACAGATCAGGAAAAATGTTTAGGGAACACTGTGTGTGGATGTGTCTTATATGTACCTTTGGCTTCCAGCTCCATTTTCTTTTTCCTGGCCCAGATATTATGATAATTCTCTGCAAGCAGCTCAGCCATAGACTGGACAAACACAATGTTAAACACATCTGGCTCTGTTACACTGCACATTTCAATTCATCTAATCATCTACAACATCTTCTAGTGGGTTTAACGATATCACTAGTCTCCCTTAGTGCTAATAGCCCTGCATGGGGAAAAGTCCATGAGGGTCTTCAAGTAGTTCTGTCAAAGCTTTGAGGTGTGTTTTTGGCTCATTATCCTCATTATGAATACTTCTCCACAAAGGTCAAATCAGAGGGTGGAGCATGTGATTGCCTTGCATGTGATACCTATCCTTGGTCCAAGTTGAGACAATTCTGTGCAGGAGTCAAACTACAGAGGGGGAACAACAACCTTGAATCTTCCCACCAACATGTTTCACTGTGGGTTTGAAACTCATCTCATCTCATTTTCTTAACCGCTTTATCCGTGAGGGTCGCGGGGATATTACCGCTTTATCGCTTTTATTGTTACTGGAGTTACTGGAGCTGGACGAGTCACCAGCTCATCGCAGGGCCCTCTTCTGACGGCAGAGGCTGCCACACAAGGTGCCAGCTGCGCGTCAGGAGCAATTTCGGGGTTCAGTATCTTGCTTAAGGATACTTTGGCATGTGGCTCAGTTCCGCCCAGGGGAGCCGGGGTTCGAACCAGCAACCTTCTGGTCGCTGGTCACCTGCTCTACCACTGAGCTACAGCCCCCAGTTTGAAACTGTGATATCATTCTTTCTCCTGTTCGTCTCAGTCTAACTTGGAATTATTCATAAGTACTGTAGGAATGTGTTTTAGAGTTCCATGCACTGCCCCCCCCTTAGCCCCCTTGATTTGACTTCATACTGCAGCGGGATAATGAGCCCAAACACACCTCAAAGCTTTGCAAGATCATTCTAAAATTCATGAACATTTTTCAAAGATTCAACTTTTCACTTGTAATGTTAGGCTTATATTATCATTTGTAATGACAAGAAAATAGTATTACATTCAAAACAAAGGCAAAATAGAAGTATTTTCACTGGTGGTCTCAGACTTTCTGACCCTACTGTATATATACTAGGGCTGTCACAATATCAGATATTCATTGATGATTACTGTGGCGACAAGGTTTCACGATAACAATATTATATAGAGAATTATGAAAAATTCTTTCTTTGTATGGTGTTTGGCAACCAGTGTTAAGGTGAATTGCCACCACCTACTATAATAAAGCAAGAACAGAAAGAAACATCATATGTCTATTCTTAACATGATATCAATACTTCACTTTTTGAATATCATTTTAATATTATCGGTTATTGTCAATACCAGTTGTGACACCGCTATATACTGTTTTCTCCTCTGGTGCATACAGTAACCTACCTGCATGTCTCTAGACAGTGTAACATTGCTCATATCAATGGGTCTGGGGCTGAAGGCTGGAGCTCCTTCAAAAGACAGCTGAAGAAAACAGGATATATATTGGTGTCACTTTCTATATAAATACCCAAAATGTAAATTAATCTTTTATGGTGTGTGTGTATGTAATTGCGTGTGTATGTGTCACTGTGTGTTTGTGTATACCTGGCTGGCCTGTGATATCCTCCTGGACTTGTTGTGGAGGCTGGCAGGGTCTCCCTCTCTAATTCTGTCAATGCTCCAGCCCCACGCCAGCATGGTCTTCAGAGACTCTCTGACGGGCCAGCAATATGCTTCTTTATCCTGCAAGATTATGATCAAATTTTAGACAAAAACTGACAACGACTCAATGTTCACAGGTAACCTTTAAGTAAAGCTACCACCACAGTAAACAACAGCTTAGGCCAACAGTGGCTCAAATTTGACATGCCTATTTGACCATAACACTGGGTATCCACAACTATTCCAGGCTAGTGGTAAATGATACACCAGAATCAGGATTCCAGAACTGAATCTGGCCCAAAGCGGGTACCTATAGAACCTATCCAAATCGTGCAGCCATAAATTGGCCAGATTTAGCTCGCATTCGGTGATAATGTGTAGTAGCACAGCTATATGCAAAGACACTCAGTCAACTGCTTAAGTTAAAACTAAATTAAACATTTCATGAAAGCATGAAGCCAGATTCAGACCGCTGCATGCTCCTACCTTCTCAGTGAGGCTTTTGTATGGTTTCAGTAAGGTGTGGCTCTTGGAGATTTCACACATCTGTTCCCCAAATGACCAGCCATTGGAAAACTGTAAAACACACGAGAGATATATTAAAATGTATGTACGCATTTCCATAACATAATTACTGAAACATCATTAAAACAAACAGGACTACATCATTTTTGATGTGACTCGTTGTCTCCTTACCTTTTCTATACACCACTTCTCATGGATGTGCTCTGCATATCTGGTAATGAAATAGTCCAGTTTCTCTGGGACAGTCACACTGGTGAGGGCAGAAAAGAAAAAAGAAAAAAACAGATTCATATATGTCAAGGCTGACCTGAAACTCAAGTTACTATCTTTGTAACTTAAAGGAACAAAAATCTGAATTTGTATAGGCACCAAAAATAACTTTAACAAATAAGCATGACCAAACATGTAGACACTTGTTAAGTAGAAATCAAACTTATTTCACAAAGACAAAATAAATATGTTTATACTTGGCAGTGTCTGCAGGCTGTGGAGTGAAGTTCCCCTCTGAGTCCATGGACGACTGTTTCTCCATCATGGCCATGTAGTTGGACTCCATGTAGTCTGGAGGGAGAGCTCCGGCCACAGCACTGAGACATGGTAACGCCAGCTTAAACAGCTCCTGGTCATATCGCTACATTGCGAAAACACATGCACAGCGCAGTCCCTTATACAGTACATCAAAAGACAGCATTGTCATGCTCCCACTGCAGTTTTAACCCTCCGGTTCTACTGTTACATTTATACACATAGTATTTAATTTCTGCTGCTAGTGGTCTATTATTAAAAACAAAGGACATAGTGTGGTGTTTAACAAACGCCATTGCCAATTAAATCTACAGGTGAAAAATGTTCACAGAAGAGGTAGTGTTTTAAAGTTGTATTCACGTTATTGAGCCTTACCTTGCGTGACAAAGCATCAAATATTCCCCAGAACAGTTTCCTGGAGAGATGAAGCTCTTCATCTGACGCGGCTCCGAAGTTTCCCCAGCCTCCAGCCAGGCAGTAATACTTCCAACAGCGCTCATAGTGATTGGTCAACAGCTGGGGAAAGTCAAGAGACCATTCATTGGTCATCTGTTGGCTTTAAGAACCATTTTCTCAAGAAAAAAAAGAAGTGCTGCCGATGGCACTCAAAGATCAACATATTTTTAGTAAATCTTAAATCAGAAATGCTGATGCAAAGGAAGTACACTTGTAGAAAAAGCATTGTGTTGTTGACTATGCAATTCAAATGTGTGTATTTTCTGAATGTGTTGTAGACAATCAAATAAACTTCTCCTTGTCATATTAGCAACACATCATCACAATTTCATGGTGGCCTGGTGAATTATGCCTGGCTCTTTGTGACTGTTGTCTAAGCTCAGGTAACAGGACAGTAAAAATATGTACAGTGGAGATGGGAGTGTTAAATGAATATTCTTCAATTAGAAGAAGGAGATTTTTCTGTATGATTCACATACAACCATACTCAGTACAATGCAGTGAAACTTGTTCACCTTGGGACCAGCTTCCCCTCTCGGCCAGTGGCTTGGTCAAAGGCACTGGCAAGAGGCCTAACCACCATGCTACTTAAACAAGTAAAGTCCCTGCACATTTGTTTGAAAAGCAATTTTGAAATCTCACCTTTAGAGGCATCTTGGTGTGTTCATTAAGCAGAGGAACATCAAATACCAGCCTCCGCAACAGATGCTGCATCATGGAAGGCCTCAGCTTACTGCACATGATACGATCACATACATTAGTTGGTTATTTCCACTGCCACACAGAAGCAGTATAAAAAAACAGTAAACAAAACAAGGGGAAAAAAACAAATGTAAATGAAACAATGAAATAAGAAAACAGAAAGAGAAACTGCTTTCGAAAAATTCATCACAGAAAAATGAAAAGTGAATGAGTTGGGAATGTCATGATTTGGAGATTTTGTGTGGATTTTCCTTGCTTGGTGTGTTTTGTTTTTGCCTGTGTGTTTCAGGGGTGCGGCGGAGGCTGGGCGTGTCTTTTCTGGAGGGCTGGAGTTTTCTGTCTCGCACACCTGCAGCAAATCTCATCAACTCCATCTTAAATGCTCTGGTCTATTCCTCACTCGCTGCCAGATTGTTTTCGACTCTACTATGTGGTAGATCATACCTTCAAGCCTCTAGTTAATTTTTGTATGCTTGTACCTTTGCTCTCCAACGGACCTAACCCTGTCTCTCCTTGTCTTCTCAAGTGTGAACATCTCCCTTAAGGCTCCAGCCTCATAAGCCACCAGCCTCCACCACATGCACCTCTGCCCCTCGTCTCAGTCCACCGCACCAACTCTCCAAGCCTGCCTACCCAAGTTCCACTCTGTGCCTCAACGAGGAAGAGCCAAAGCACAGCCACCAAGCGAGCTACCCACCTGCCCAGCATTGACGACCTCAAGTAACCCCTTTGCTCACGAAGCCTCCCTGCACTCGGCCACTGCCACCTATTCCACCTGCACTATTACCTGACCATCAATAAAATTCATGAAACTAAAAGTCTCGTTGTCTGCTTTTGGGTCCTGCAAAACTATTACCAATCGTCACAGGGAAATTAATTAATACAAATATAGTGATTAGCAGCAATAACCAACTTGAACCCAGAGCTGTTGAGAGTGAAGCACAGTTGCAATTAGAGGAACAGAAAGCAATGCTCACAAAATATAGTTAAAATGACTAAACTCTTGGGGGCAGTTTCACAAAGAATGTATAGTAGCTTACGATAGCACCATTAAATGCACATTTCTTGAAAAAATGCTATCCACCACCTCTCAAGGCCTGGTTAACAAGCTACATTGTGCTCATGATATTATAGTGCAAAGACAGTCATAACTGATTCTGAGCACAATTTGGCCTTGTTTTGGTTCTGATTGTGATTATCCATGTGGCAATGTATAAGACACACCCTATAGCAACACTGATGCATGCAGCCCCCGGTAGCTCCTTCAAATTTTGCTCTATTTTTGTTTTCTCACTGTTATTTTTTGGCTTTATTGCTGAAAAACATATTGCCTTTGGCAGAAATATTTTCAACAGCACTGGAGAAGAAAGGACAGGTTTGGATAAAGAGCAGCAGACTTGAGATGATCACTGCCCCTAGCATTGTTCGACCATTTAACCTGACCAGCCAGACCACCCCAAGGAGTAAGGAGTCGGGGTGAGAGTGATGCTAATTCGGCTTGGTTTAAGGCTGCTACTGGCTAATGTCTGGTCACAGGAAGAGGAAATGGACAAAAATCGGTCTCAGGCTGGCCAAACAATGTGAAATAAGACTGCTGTGCCCACATCTTTACAGACACGTGTCTCCACCTCAACATCCTGGATCAAGCTGTTGCATTTGATGGGTGGACCGTGTTCCAGGCCAGCCGAGCAGACTCTGCTGACGATAACAAACCTTTGTGACAAGGCACCCCATACATTATACAGTGGTATGCAAAAGTTTGGGCACCCCTTAGGAAAATCACTGCATCAGTTTGTCACTTGCTGAGCTTTTGAAGCAGCAACTTCATTTTAACATATGTTATACCTTCCGGAAACAGAAACATCTCAGTAGTGAAATCATTTTTATTGGTCCAACAGAAACATTTTTATGTGCATTTAAACAAAGAGAGGAATTTATGTGGCCCTCAACTCTAACAAGGTTTCCAGCACCTGTGCTAGCCACGCAGCCCGATAACATGATGGACCCTCCACCAAATTTCATAGTAGGCAATAAGTTCTTCTCATGGAATTCAGTGTGTTTTTTTCGCCATGCATACCTCCTCTTGTTCTGACCAAATAACTCAATCTTAGTCTCATCTGACCACAGTATTTTTTTCCAAAATGCTTCTGGCTTGTCCAGATGTGCTTTTGCATACCTCATGCGACTCTTCTTGTGACGGACACTCAGGAAAGGCTTTTTGCACATCACCCTTCCAATGAGCTTTTCCTGGTGCAAAGTACGCTGGATTGTGGAACAATGAACAACTACAACATCAGCAGCCAGATGTTCTTGTAGTTCTCTGGAGGTGGTCTGTGGCTTGTCTGTGACCATTCTAACCATCCTTTGCCTGTGCCTTTCCTGTATTTTTTTCGGCCTACCACATCTTTCCTTCACAAGGACTGTTCTTGTGGCCTTCCGTTTCTGCACTACATTTCTGACTGTGGAGACAGACAGTCCAAACCTTCCAGATAATTTCTTGTACCCTTCTCCTAATTAATAATAATGAATTATCTTAGTTCTTAGGTCAGTGGAGAGTTGTTTAGAGGCCCCCATGTTGCCACACTCTAAGAAAGAACCTATGACAAGCACAGCCAGCAATTACCTATGTTAAACAGCCTTTTTCATGATTGGTTCCACCTGTCTTTGTAATTGAAGGTCTCAGGGGGTAATCAAAGCAATTTTGTGCTGCAACCTGTCAGCTATAAATCCCTACAGGTCTTGAAATGAATGTGATTAAAAGGGTGCCCAAACTTTTGTACATCCCATTTTTTACATTTTATTTTATTATAATAAAACTATGTAATGCTACTCTAAGAATTTCGGTCTGGAAAACACTCAAATGTCTACATCTCTGTAGGAAAACAAATCTTGTTGCTGTGATCTTCTCTTATAAAGGTAGAGCAAATTATCATGAAATCTCAGAGAGGTGCCCAAACTTGTGCATACCACTGTATATGTGTTTTAGTTAACACCAACTCTCTGAAGAGTAATTTTCACTTTAACTGCACGTGGCTATCTGTGCTGTTGGTTATGAATTGAATGAATTATTTGCACAGGTTTAGAGCCTACAAAAGAGTGCAATTCTTCTGTGAATTTGTTTTGAAATTCTTTATTATTATTTATTTTTTTTATTCTATAAACCTGGTGTTGTAAAATGACTATTAAATAAACCTTTGAAAAAAGTTACTGTTTGGCGGAAATTTATGGATGTTCTGATAAGTTCTAAACTGAATCTTAAATAAGATTAGCTGACACATCAGTTGTTCAGAACCATAGCCATAAATCAGCTAAAATCCAGTAAACATCTTACAGCCTACATGACCCTCCAAAGTGTTATTACAATAATTTACACTGTGGAATTCTGATAACTCTATCACATGCATTACTGTTTTGCTATCCTCTGTTGTAATCCAATCTTACCCACAAACAGCCAGCAGACACTCCTCTATGGCATCTCTCTGGGCTTTGGTGAGGCAGCAGCCTTTGGACAGGCGGTAAACGGTGTGCAGCAGGGAGTCAATCAGTGAGGCAAACGGCTCCGTACCCGCAAACAGTGGAGCACACTTAGTCAAAAGAGGCAACACAGCTGTACACAGGTACCTGTTGAGGGCAAGGGCCATGTCTGTCGCACTGAGAGCAACCTGACACAAACATAGAGACAGGAGAAGAGAGGTGAGAGAAAAGACTGTTTGAATGTGTTAGCATCTTTGGTCTGGGAATAATGTGCATTCAGGGTAGTGGGATTAAAGAGGAGCATGGTGTGTTTGTGTCTGAGAAAGACTAGAAGTCCAGCTCCAAGAAATGCCTGATAGTAAGTGAGAGTCTTCTTAGGTTGTTCCATTTAAAGCCGAATGAATGGATTTTTTTGATACTTGGAGGCATTGAAACATCTGGTAACACAACATCATAATATATCACAATATGTGACGTTGTTGTAGCAAATAAGCAAACTATACATCCAGCAGACATTGAGCAACATAAGCATTCATATGAACTGGTGTTCCTGGCCACCCAGTTAAAGGAAGTCCTATAGCTCTGGTTTGGTCTCCACCAACTCCTGAGAAGAATATCTGGCTCATTAGCTGTTAAATGCGCCACGATGTTCGTCTCAAACTGTGTCTGTCTGCTGTTTGGTGCTGAGCAGGCAGTGTACAGTGGGTTTATCAGAAGCTAAAGCTGCTTGAAACAAGGTAGATGAGTGAGTCACAATTGTTTAGACAAACGCACACACACTTACAGTGTCCAGAGAGGCAGCAGCTCTCAGGTCTGGTAAGAACCCGACTTCCAGCAGGTGTAACAGGAAATTTTGGTCTTCTATTCCATAGACTCGGTCCAGAAACAGAACCATGGCTGCTTTGTGATCTGGACAGAAGCCAGCTGACATGTCTGGCTCCACCACCAACCCATCTATGCATGCACAGGCAAACAAATAAACACAAGCATAACCAGATTAAAGTTGAGATTTAACCATCAACTAAATCACTGCCTGCACATTTTCATCTTTGATCCCATACTGGACCTGTTTCAAATCAAGATTACTGTTTCATGCATGTCATGTCAGGTGGGGTGGGTAATGATGGGGTTGCTTACCTTTAGCCAGGTTAGGCATGGAGAATGGAATGCTGATGACTCCCACCAGGTCTTCAATAGGAATCAGAGACCTTAGAATGGCTCTGATACGAATTGCTTCACCTTTACCAGCATGGATCAACTGACACAAAATAGGTTAGGTTATTGTGTGTGTGTGTGTGTGTGTGTGTGTGTGTGTGTGTGTGTGTGTGTGTCTGTCTGTCTGTCTGTCTGTCTGTCTGTCTGTCTGTCTGTCTGTCTGTCTGTCTGTCTGTCTGTGTGTGTGCAGTGTGGTGTCACTCACATGCATCTCTGGAGCACAGCGGCCCAGTAGGTCAATGAGAGCAGCATAGAAGGTCATGATGGCATTTCCCATATGGATGGTATCATCTTCCTCTTCCTCCATCATGTCACTGCTACATACATACACACACACACACACACACACACACACACACACACACACACACACACACACACACACAATAACATGTCATAGATAGCTCATGTCTCAAACACTTTCTAATTTTAAATCAAAGGTTTTCTAAAGGTTAGGAACATTGCAGGTGTGACAGCAGCCATGTGTGTTGGGTAAATGCAGATACAGATAGATAACCAGACACAGTGTAGCTGTAAATATAGTGTGATATTTCCCTTAAATCTCATTATCTAATACTATGACATCCAATTAATGAGACATGATGATGAAGTCTTACTGTGTCTTGCTGCTCTCAGATGTAGGAGAGGGACCGTCTCTGGACAGATCCTTGGAGATCTTAATGGCTTCCTCCATGGCTGCCAACAAACCATCACCACCTTCACCGCGGAGGGCAGGGCCAAAACATTCTGGTCGACGAATCAGAAGCCTCACCACGACGTTGGCATTCTCCTCCACACTTTCACCTGGCCACAGAGGAGTAGAGGTGTTCTTGACAACAACATTACATTGCATAGATTTGACCAGTAACATAGTCCCCATTGAGAAAGGGGATTTGTGAGTTGAAACTGTTTAAATTTTCACCGTTGCAGAAGACAGCAAAGCGTAGGAAGTCAAGGTAGCGTTCACCCTCCACAGGGTTCCAGCCGATGTCAGGGTATCCTTTACGCACCAGCATCACACAACTCTGCAGCCCACAGCCGGCCAGGTACTGCACCACCTGCAAAGGAGGAAAAAGCCGCAAGAAAGATGTTGTATACCCCACACGATTGCCTGCATAACTTATTTAAAAAAAAAAAAAAGCAAAAGCAAATCTATGCACACCTGAATTTATGACAGATTAATTTGTGGGAAGCACAGCTTGATTCAAAATTTAAAAAAACCTTCACCATTGGTATATGCATCTGTTCACATTTATGATATGCCTGATGAAAGCTTAAGAGTCTACGATTCTCACAACTTGTAATGTTAAGAAACTTCATCATCACGGCATTTTACTACCAAGTGTTTCCGTTCTGATTACCATCAATCACTTCACTACCAAAGACCATGCCTTCGTTTAGTGTAAAGGTAATTTTATTTTAATTGATAGAAGGCTTGATGAGGGTAGGGACAGGGGGTCGAGGTAGGTGGATGAAGGAAAAGGGGAGTCGAGTACGTTGGATGAATGGAAAGGGGAGTCGAGTGTGCTTGGACGGAAGGAAAGGGGGTCGAGTGCGGTTGGACGACAGAAAGGGGGCTCGAGTGTGTTGGAAGATGGAAAGGGGGGGTCACGTGCGTTGGACGACGGAAAGGGGGGTCACGTGCGTTTGACGGCGGAAAGGGGGGTCGAGTGCGTTGGACGACGGAAAGGAGGGTCGAGTGTGTTGGACATATGGAAAGGGGGTTGAGATCGGTGGATGGATAAGAAAAGTGGGGGGGTAGAGATCAAGATGAAGAAGAGGGGATCGTATAAGGTTGTAGAGTGTCTTGTCCGTCTAGGAACCAGGGAGGTTGAGACTCAGAGTGGGGGTACATCTCAATAAGCACGCTCCCCATTTTGAGTGGCTTCATTATCCCCAAAAAGGTTTACTGGCTATGGGCTCGTCAGATATCAGAGTCGAGGAGACGGGCTGTTCAAGGTTGTTTGCCGAGATGAGATAGAGAGGTGGAAGTACAGAGGGATCAGACGTGGATGGTGGCTGAAAATGGAGGGACTGGTGTAGGGTGAGAATCCAAGTCTCGTGACAAGGATTTGAATTTTCGGGAATAAGAAGGGAGGAGCTTGTGCCCCCAAAGAAGTGCGGTGATGGCGACTGGATACGTTTGTAGAGAACGAAGGAAGGAGAGAGTGAGGATAGTCAAGGGTCCAATGACTAAATACTGGCTGCTCCCAGCTTCGCAAATGTGAAATGTGCTAATTTGTGCTAATGCTAACCTTCTCCAGGTCTGGCTCTCTTAAAGCCAGGGCCAATTCATTATTATCCATCACTGATGCTGCAGCCACATCCAGAGGAGTAGAGCCTCGCATGGAAGGAGATGCTGTGGACAGTAGAGTAGGAGTAGAGTGGGAGTGGGAGAGGGAGAGGAAGGAGAGGAGAGGAGAGGAGAGGAGAGGAGAGGAGAGGAGAGGAGAGGAGAGGAGAGGAGAGGAGAGGAGAGGAGAGATTATTAATTTGACATATTATGCAGGAAGAAAACAACTCACAGAATTTGAACAAAAACAGTGGCAAGCAGGAAGTAGTGAGCAGAGGATCTCCATTTTCGAAAAACAGTGAATATGAGTACATCTAGTTATCTAGTTATACATTTCATTAATTTGACTAATAATCTTAACTCAAGAAGAGAAAACAAAACAAAACAAAGAACCCAGCAGATTCAGTTTAACATACACACACAAACACACTCACCGAGGCCAACACTGCTGTTCTCCAGCAGGTAGCTGAGATGGTCAAACATGGCTTTCTGGTTCTGACGGCTGATCCGACAGAAGTAACAGAGAAATCGACAACAGTTGGCCACCATTTTAGGAAAGGTGATTTCCTACAAAAACACAGACATCATGGACAGGGTTGTTACACAAAAATCATTCACCATTATTCTTCTCATTTTAAATGTTTCATTAGTTGCGTTTCCATCCACCTTTTCTTATTCACATTTTCAAAAATTGCGAATCAATACTTGGATGGAAACGCCAGAAATTCGAAAAAAGGCAGTACATTCGCAAAAAAGTTTTTACACTTGGAGGGGGTGGATTTGTCAGCGTATCGATAAAAGGAAAATGCGACTTTTTGTTATGGAAACAGGTTTTGCGAATAAATCATGACGTGGTATGACGTCCCAAAAGTCCTTCACCCGGCGACGTTCCCAAACAAATGGAGAATGACGCGGTCTCCCTCCAGCAAACTCCGACAGCACTCGTAACATTAAAAATCTTCTTTTCCTTCTCCTCTTCAGGAGGGTTTTGTAGGCTGTGAACGCTGACAAAATTGTAGCTAATGTTCTCCCAAGAGCCGACAGGTTCACCAGTAAATTGTCCATGATGTTGAGTGTCAGCTGAGTGTCAACTGTCATGGATACATTCACGCTCTCT